>NC_031985.2:16039510-16339510 GCF_001858045.2 Oreochromis niloticus
TTACAAATAAATAACATGCTTTAATATGTCATGTGTTGTTGTTCATATGAGGTTGTATTTACCTAATTTCAAGACCAGCTTAGGACCAGTTCATTTTTTTTCCATTATGTCCTGATATGTAATACCTTGAATTGAAAGAGGTTGTACTTTTTTTGCCAAATGACTGTAGCACAAATCACTGTATCATTGTGTGTCAGTGGATGAAAGTGGCGTGTAGTGCTCAGTAAGATTAGTACGGTTTAAGTAACAGTTCATTTACCATGACTTACCCAGTGAGTTTAAAGGTTTTAAGGCGTTGGTTGTGATGAGTTGGAAGTGACGGATCCGTGTCACTAGGTGACATCATAATAAAATGCACAACATTAGCATGAAGCTCATAAACATAAAACTACTCTCCATTTATGTGAATAGTGAATACATCTTACTAAACCCTTATTTATTATTTTTTTTAATCATTATATATAGATTTTTATTGTTTCTTTTCCTTTACTTTTTCCTTTACATCATCATGTTCCTGTCATCTTTAAATCCCATCTTCCAGGGCTCCTCTTCCTCTGGTCGGACCCGTAGTTTCTCCCTCCTACCCCACCTAACACCAACTTCATCCCCGGGATCTCCGAGGCACCTGGGTCACCCCGCCACACCCAGCAACATCGTCACGATCACTCACCACAAATCTCCAGCTGCAGCTCGACGAGCCAAGAGTCAATACCCAGGCCGGCTGCTGGAGGTCAAAGAGGTGGGTGGAGAAGTCGTAACAGTAACAACACGCCTTTTGACTTATGACTGGGCGTATGTTTTCACCTTTTAGATTTATCGAACCCAGATTTTCCTTCTTCAGCACACTTTCTTTCTGAATTTTTCCCTTGTAAGAAACTGTCTTTAATTATATATTACAAGAACTATATTAAAGAATAGTTTCATTTTTCCAGAAAATTTTATTTATTAGTTGATAAATTACATAAAGAAACAGAGAACCCAACTAGAGCTTGGCATGTTTGTGTCAGTTTCTGTCTGACACAAGAGAATGAAGGAAGGAAGGAAACCTCCTCTTCCTCTCGGCAGTTCTTTTCTCCGTCTTTACTGGAGACGGTCACTCCTTAACATCTTTTTTTCATTATAAAGATTATTCAGCTGTGTCTGTCCACTGCTTGAGGGTATCCAGCACAGTTTTGTACTAATTCTCTGTAATGGCTTTTTTATTAATGCCAGCAGTGAGCAGTGTTTTCCAAAGACTTTTTTTTTTTTTTTTTTTTTTTTAAGTAATGATACCATTTTGGTATTCCACCCAAGGAAATACTTTCTACAGTCTGACTCATAAGAGGCTGTTTTGAAAAGTTTTTACAGATTGGTTATCTAGTAATTATATTTAATTTGAGTATTTTTGTGTCCATTAGCAGAAATGTTTTACTTTGAAAAACTAAAGCCTCTCTGCGGTGTAACACTCTGTTGAAGTAGCAGAAGTCTGTCATTCGGATGTGGGTCACTTTAACATTAATGCTCCTCACAGCTTCATTCAGGCTTAACAACAACGGTGACAGAGCGCCACGGCGCACACGAGACGGGACAGTACATCAAGTGATGCATAATGCATCACGTCAGAGTTTTCTTACGACAACACAGCAGACAAACTCGAGTGTTCAGAGATTTATTTTTTTCTTCATTTTATTGCTGTTAAGGGGATTTTTTTTTTTTTTTTAGAAAAACTGATAATTTTTTTGCTTTTTTTATGAGGTGAGTAAATCAGACAACAGGAAATCTTCTGAGTGCCTGACATTTTACTGATTTTCAAGCACATAGATTTAGCAATTTAATATTTAGAAATTGTGTAATTGCAAATAAATCCATATTACAGTAAAGGCAGAAATATCAAACATTTGTTTCCTACAGCTTCTTCCGTGTAAATAGTCATAGATTTTATTTCTTTTACCCACAGTATCTTGCATAACTGTGCAGCTGATTAAAATTGTGCTTCGTGAATAGTTGAGCATATATACTGCAGGGATTTGTGTTCTCCCGCAGAAGTAGATGGGCAGCATTCCTCTGGTAAGAAACAACAGCATGGACACAGATACAAAGCACTGTATATAAAGGCTATGAGGCTATAGCTACGTTGAAGCTAACAGATAATTCAGCCGCTTGTTTTGTTTTCACATCAATTGTCATTGTGACTTTTATAAGAAGGAGCCATTCATTGTGAGCTGGACTTTGAAAAGAGTACCCTGACTACTTTGACATATGAAAAGCTGATGCGACTTATATCAATGTGAAGAAATGCGTGTTTAAAAGTGGCGTAAAGATATGGAGCAGGGTGGATGATGAGGAAATTATGGTTCAGCGGTGGTAACGTGTTAGCAGTGCGTGGGCAGGTTTGGACTCCCCGTCTACCTGCAGTGAGTGTGTGCTGTCACATGAGGGTATTGTGAAAATATGTGGTATTACTGATCTGTGGGCTACTCTTTCTTGTGCTGTTGTTGGTCTAGCAGCCAGTTGCAGAGAAGAGTGAAGTAATAACATTTGACTGATGCACAGAATCATCCATGTTGAGCATCAAGGTGTTGGGATTTGAGGATTGCACAGGAATTCTTTCCAGTGGTTAAAAACCCCCCATCACAGGCAAATACCTCCCCAAATGGGCATTTAAATTAAGCATGTTTTATATAATATAATTTTATGTTTGTCACCCTTTATACTGTGAAGCCTCAAATATAATTTACTGATGTCCCTGAACTATCGTTACCCACTTGTCACATGACACTTATCTTAAGTAGATGTTACAGGTAGAAACGGTGGACAAAACAAAGATGAGCCTGGAATTCTGATTAACTGGAAAGTTTTTAATTAATACAGACTAGTTGTTGGTTGTCCTTTCTCCTTATTTCACCCAAACTTCAGGTTAAAAAGGTGATCTATAGCCCGAAAGTCCATTGCAAGGCCTGGGTTTGAGTCCGATTCAGGCCATGTTATCTCCCCCCTCTCTTGACTTATTTCTCATCTACTTCCCTATCCTGTCAAAATACAGGCGAAAAATAAATCTTTTTTTTTTTTTTTTTTTTTAAAGCTGTGCTATATTTTCTGTGACCTTTGTCTTCAGAGATTGTAAAAGTCTCAGGTGAGACACTGGTGCAGTGAGTTCAGCAGATATTTCTGGCATCTTGGCAGGCCTGACACTGACTGCAGTGCGCTCACTCTTTACTGTAAGTTCAGCATGGTTGGCATTTTTATTGCATATATATCAATACTGATTAATGTGTCTGGTGACAGAAGCAGTTTGTGCAATCATCAATTTGCAAAAAAAAGCTAGAGAAAAGACTAAACTGTAAACCGTTGATATTCCACGCAGTGTTGCCCAGTTCATCCCTGAAAGTGTGTACTGTACTAATGCTACGTTTAAACAGTTTTATGATTTCTGTGAGAGTTAAAACTTGGAAGCACAGCGTAAGTTAATTAAAAAATCTCCTCACTTGACATTTCCGGTAACTTTTGATGTAGTTTGAAGTTCAAATCCTCATTAATTCTCCCCGCCTCATTCACCAGTCCTGTCAGTTCTAGTTACCACTTTGTCCCCATGTGCTACATCTCTGTACTCTCAGAACGGTCGTTCACTCTTTCCCGCTTATCTTTCCAGAGAAGATTGTTTTTTTTTCCCTTCTTTTCTCCCATCACTTCTTAATAGGCTTGTCTGCAGCTGATTTAAATTGATTAATTGCACAACATTAGGCTTGAAGTGAGGTTGGTAAAGCAAAACTAATAGACACGATGAAGACATGATTGTATGCTTGGCTGGTGAACTATACAGCCTTTTGCCGCTGCGGTTTTGCTTACACCCGTTTTTGTTTAGAGACAAAATGTTCTTTTCGGATCGTTGCCAAGCAGCTGTGCATCTGGCCGCTAAATTATGGAGAGATGATGACAGTTAGGAAAAAGGAGGAAACATGGACAAAGAGAGACAAGAGGTTTTCTAAATGTAAAATACTTCTGCCCATGTAAACTGTTGGTACTGAGGATGGAAACAGAGGCTGACAGGTATGAGGTCATGCCGGACATGTCAGAAAATGTTGGTTTATCTTTATAAGATACTTTCTGATATGTTTTTGTCTTTCAACTATGCAAACCTAAATTAAGACCTGAAATATTATTGAATATTTTAATTTTCACCCTTTTTTGTTGCATTATTCCTTCCCTAATTGTGGTGCAAGTAATTGTATGTGAAAGTGTGTAGCGACAAACCCACTGAGCATTACGTGAGTGCAGTTCCCATTAAGTAGTCTGTGTAATCAGCCATGCAATGCATTTGGTTTGCACTGCTCAATTCACGTAAAGCTGATCCAGGTGAGCATATGCAATTCGGGGAATCTGATATGACACAGGGCCTTTGGAAACTTGTTAAAACAAACCATAAATGTTTTTTTTTTTTCAGCCTGAAAATTGAGGCAAATTATATCTGTCCATCCATTTTTCAATCGACATCGTGGGCGCACTGGAGTCTGTCTCAGCTGTAATACTGTGACAGGTGGGGTTCAACCTGGACAGGTCACCAGTCTGTTGATCAGCTTTTGGCATCGTTTCTCACCTCACATCTTTTCAGAAATATATATTTCCTTCCTCCGTGAACTGGAATCTGCTGATTTCCAGCATTTTCATTCATTAACAACACATGCACAGTGTCGCACAACTGTCAGCGACACGCTAGGATGCAGTTAGTGTGGAAGCCATTCAGCGTGAATGAATTTGCAACATTTTCCAAAGTAAAACGCAGCGGGACTGCCACAAAAGCGTGCACAACAATAAACCTCGGAACCAGCTACAAGCTTGCAGCCTCGTTATGAGCAAAGGATCAAATCAGGTACAGGAAAATTATGGAGATGAGTGAAAAAGAGAAAAGGATGGATGACCTGTTATCTGGAGAAGTTCTAAGCATACTGGAAATTGATGCATTGGAAGTATCTAATATTTTTTGTTGTATGAAATATGTTGTTCATTCAGTTCATTTTCAGTTCACTTTTTGGTCTTTCCAGAATCAGAGCACTTTTGTGAAGAAAATTGTGAAGTTTCTTTTATTATGAAAAGACAATTTTGCTTTAAAAAAAGTACATTTTTGTTTGTATATGCTGTCAGTAATTGGTCAAGAAAATTACAATCTGCAAAAATGTGAAAGATCTGAAAAGCGGGGACCTTCAAATGTTTGCCATTTTTAACTTTAAATCATTATTTCAGTCATGAGTCGGCTACTCTTTTTGGGGTTTTTTATTTTTATTATTGAGCGCAGTATCTTGACTGTGTTGCTCAGCTGAAGGTTACAGGGATAAGGAGACAATCTTTACCTGTGGATTTCTGAGCTTTGGACCAGAATGACAAACAGAAGAGGGGTTTTTTTGCCTAATAACTTGTCATGTAATTGACATCTCACTGGAGGATCTGTTAACCTTGAGTCGCTGTCCCGCCCAACACTAAACAGTGTATTAAAGCCTGCTGTTTAACTCAACAGTTTCCCCTGCATGCGAGTCTGAAGACACTCTTTGGAGGAGCATCAATGTTTCATGTGGAGCTCTTTCTTTTAAGCCTTTCTTGCTCGCTGAAGACCTGGCTGACTTCGACTTGTTAAATTCCCCATTCAAGATGTGCCACGCTGTGCGTCTGTCTCCCCATGCTAAGAATATCACGCCTAAATGATTCACTCTGTGACAGAAAAAGAAGAAGCTAGTGATCAGTATGAGTGGAGGATCATTTCTCACCTCTCAGGAGCAGAGTGTCTCTCCTCAGAATGAACCAGGGACAGTTTGAGTAAATAACAAGCAGATGGTGTGATCATTAAGCAAAACAAACATTCCTCTGGTGCCTGCCTTTCCTCCACAGACAGAAAACAAGGCCCTCTGTGATGCATGATTCATCCTCTGTAAGGCTTCACATTCTTTTGGACCGGAAGAATTAGGTTGCTTCTTTCTGTGACCTGATTCATATCTGCCATCATTTAGCTCCTCTCCATCTCTCATCATGTCTTCTATTCCACTTCTCCTCCCTCAGCCTCCTCCTGCCTTCCCTTCTTCCTCTTGTCATTTGTTTTCCATCCTTTATTCGTAACAGGCCAGTATACTGGAGCTGATAGTGCAGGAGTCTGCTTGTGCTGTGAGTTATACACAACTGCACACTGTAGAGGCCAGAAAGCTGCTGCATGCTGATTACATAGTAGATTTATGATCAAACAGCAGCATCTGGGATGTTTTGTTGTACATCCAGTTTATTTTCTGGTTACTACAGCTGATAATATTCATAAACACCACTCTCTTGCTTCCTGTAAGGCTCTCTATCACAGCTTTTTCCTCCATAAGGTGAATCGCTCTTGGACTGGTTCTTTACCTGGAACTAGTTTGCAGTGGGAGAGCATACCAAGGGCAAATTGCCCCTGACCTAATAGATGCAGTGTTCACTAAGGCACACAAACCCTCTCCCACAAGTTATCCAAACCTTCCTGGACCCTTTGTTGAATCATGAATTAACTGTGAGCACATTTTGCAGAAGATGAGTTCAGTTTCACAGGCCTGATAATAAATCATTTAAATAAAACCTGTGTTACAAAGTGAAGTAGGCTAAATAATCTCACAAAGCCTGAGAACAGCTGAGAAATCATTGACATCTTTTAGCTTGAAATTTGTTACAAAGCCATCTCAAAGTCTTTGGGACTCCAGTGTGGCAAGGCTGAATGTTTTGGCAGGTTTGAATAGTTCTAATGAAGGTTTTGGAGTGGACTAGTCAACCTCCGGACTCAGAGCAGATAATGCTTTGGCTTTGCAAAAATCTATGTCTAATATTAAAAGTTGTTTGATCTGAGACATGTAAGAGTGCAGAAAATAAGAAGTCAAGAATGAGGCAAATACTTTTTCACAACACTTTCTGTGCCTCAGAGATTCGCCCCTACTGTGCGTGGATGCACCTTGCCCTCCAAGCTCACGAGCTGAACCTGAAAACGTCATCCCTCTCACCCATATGTGATCACTGAATGTGAATGCTGTTTGTTCCAAAGATGAGATAATTTGTAGCTTGTGAACTTGCAGGTCAGTTCAAAGGCAGAGTTGGCTGCTGTAAATTGGCAGTGTTGTGCTGAATTCATGAAAGGACAAACAGATGGCTCATTTCTGTTTGGTTTTCTACTAATTCCATATTATTATGTTCGCCAGTTGTTATCATAGCTTGAATATTTATGTGGACACATTTTATATATCAGAACCTTGATTATTACAGTGACTCTGATATTATACAAATCACTGTGATAGATAAAAAGTAAAATAGTGTCATTCAAACTTGCAGAATTTTCATATGTTTGAATATTGAGGTTATTTGTGGTGTATAACCACACAAACACATACAAGTTGCTATACATCCCATACTATACTGTCATTCATTACACATTTGAAATCTAAACAATTAATGCCTCTAACATAACCTATTTAAATAAACTTAATAACAATCTGCTGTAAATGTGTGTTTTAAATTTGATTCTTCTAATGTCTCAGTGCTGGAGAGCTTCTGTGTCTGCTCATTATCTCAGTACAGTTCAGTATTTTCTAAAAATCTTTATCGCGCTGACAGCAGTAATTGCTATCCTGATGTATCGACGAGGTTTCGGTTGAATGTTCGGGCCATTGTCACGTTGTCACCTTTCATCCGTCTGTCCCTTCGCTGAATGCGTGACGGTGGCAGTCAGACCACATAACCGTCTCTCCAAAGCCAGCTTGTCACAGCTGGCTGATGTGAACTCATCAAACGCCTCGGCTGTCGGTGCAGCAGCACCACTGGGCACTTACACTGCCGTGGTAGAGCTGGATCATTGGGGTTATGCTATTTCTGGAAGCATCGCTGGTCCTCTTGGCTCCTGAGAGCACTCTGTCTGTCTGTCTGTTTCTGTGTGTGGCAGGGGAAGGTGCCATTATTGAAAGCTCTCTGATTTTTTTTTTTCATGTTTTACCTGCTTATAAAAGTTAATAAACATATTAACTTTGTTGCTATTTACATACAGAAAGCAGTGGTTGTTGAAATAAGTTTTTTAAATTATTTTTCCCTTTTGTGTAATTTGTGAAAATAATTAATTATTTGAGTGGGGCTCGACCACTGACACTTTTTATTAATGCTTTTTATAACTTTATCATGCTGTGTCAGATATTCTGATATATTTAAACATTATTTCACCCTGCGGTCTCTTTTTTCTCTTTAAATTTTTCCTTTATCTGCTTTTATCTTGTTTTCCTTTTGTGTGTAAACATGTCTTTTTTTTTTTTACCTAAAGAAATGTGGCTGCATTTTTTCCTGTGGACCATAAAACCCAGTGAGCTGTGTTATTTTTGAGCATGGTATGCTTTTTCTGAGTTACTTTAGGTTGCATAGCAACACATTTGCTCTCCAACTTCATTGCCACCTCCTAAAGGCCCCTCTAGTGAATGTAGACCCTCAGGCATGTTCAGCTTTCTGGCATTATTAGTGCAACACAGATGTAATTACGCCTCCAAACCTCTGCTTTTCTGCCATGCTGCATATGTGCTGAGCATTCATCTTTTGTATCATATCGAATATTTGGGCTAAAGCTGAAACCAAACAAAATGCAGGCTGTGTCTGTTTCCTGATGGACAGAAAAAGTAGTTTTCTTTATAAAAACACTGCTGTTAGCTCAGAATCAGATCAGATACAAATGAGAGACAGACAGCTGGCTTTGCTCTGGTGGCCATTATGTCATCCAGCATATGCTGATCACAGATTATCCACTTCCATGATACATGTTAGCTGATGAGCAGCGAAAAAAGGAAATGCAAAAAATTTCAAAGACGTCAGGTTAAATGAGTGATGTCATTAAACAGACCGCTGATGCTTTCTCTGCAAAAAATAAAACATTAGAAGTCTTTTTTTTTTCTCAAAAAGAAAACGAAATAGCCACAGTAACTTTTTTCACTTTCAGTTATTATTTTCATGTTTTGCTTTTTCATGGAGTAGGAAAGATCCTATGTCCTCCTTAAAGAAATAAAATGACAGTGGTGTGCACCTCTTGACACTTTTCAGCACTGCTGCTCCCGTTCAGACCGATGTGCACATCTGTGACTTCAACACAGAGAACAAACATCAACTTCTGTGTCAAACTAATGTGACTTCCATGTTGAGGATCATCACTGTAATGGTGATTGTATCAAAGCACCAGATCACGAGCATGACAAGGAACCTGCTTTCAACCATCAGCTTTTGAGTTGCCATATTAAAAAGCCATTGTTTAGAAAATGTCTAATTGATTCTAGCTGGGGACACAAATCCCCTTTGGGGTTGCATCAGGAAGGACATCCGGGGTAAAACTCCTAATCAAACATGTGAAGCTACCCGCTGTGGTGACCACAGGTTAAGGGAGCAGCTCAAAGTAGGTTTTATTTGGTACTACGAGTCTATGAATTGTGACTCTCGGGACTCTCAATTTAACACAGAATAGCAGATGCTTGGAGTCCCTGAAAGATTTGGATGTCTGAGCTATGGAAGCACATTTGGTGACCTGCAGGTAGATGGCTTATGTTTGATTCACAGCTTTTCATAGACAAGGTCTATACACAACAATCCAAACCAGCACACATCCTCTTTTTCTTTGTCACATATAACCAGCATGCTCTGAATTGAAACACCTTGCTCTGCTTGCCAACATAATCTTTGGCTGCTGTACATAACTGAAGATTTAAAAAAATGAGAGAAATGAAAGGGAACATTACCACAAATTTTGGATATAATATTAACAGAAACTTGCTCTGTCTAAAAAAAGGAGTCAATATTTGTGGAATGATTCACCTAAATTTAACTGTTGATATTCATATTCATCATGTTCACAGGGCCACTGCACCAGATCCTTACCTCCTGCAAAAACATACTAATAATAGGACTTAGTTGAAAACGTTTTCTAGATAGTGGAAGTTTTAAAAGACCCCTCAAAAATGTCAGAAAATATCTAAAAACACTCCTTCCTTCATCCCTTGAAATACCCTTAAATGTGGCATAATTTTCATCAAGAAGTGACAAATGTTTGGTTTTTAATCAGATGGAATTAGATGAAATGACCCAATTTAAGTTTAAGAATCAGTGTTTTGACATGTGCAAGTACATGTGGCAGAAAGAGACTTCCACTGAGTGCATAAATGGCATAAATCACTTTATGATTTCACTTGATATTATCGAGCATGCTTGGCCTCATGCTAAAACAGACTGGTCATGTTGAACTCACCACTTATACAGGAAAAATGTCAACCATGATATTGTGGTATGATGATTTCTGTCACAAGGTAATGTAGAAAAGCCTTAAATAATGCCCTGTAATTACAGTAATGTGTCACAGAGTGTGACAGTGTGAAGGATTTTAGCTGGAAAATAAAATAAAATCCTGTTTCAAGTAAAAGAGTAAGTTGTGATTGTTTGACAGACACAGTGATGCGGAGATGATATCAGTGATACCATACACTAAAAATCTATTTATAACAAGCATTCAAAAGATGACATCCTTCTCCCCGAGGACTTCAGCATAGCTGAATAATTGGAAAACGACTGTGCATTTTTTGGATGAAATTCCTTCCCGTGAATCTCTTTGCCACATCGTCCTCACTGCAACAGCTTTTCAGTGACTCCAGAATAGCTCTGTGTACTGATGCATGGAGACAGATGTGCTGTAGAAGTGTACGCAGAGGACGAGTGTTTGTGAAGCCATTCAATATTAATGAATACAACATTTCCGGCGTGATAAACAACCCAGATTCATTAGCCCTGAGAGAAGCTTATTACACTGGAAGCGAGAAGCGGCTTAGTCTTCTTTCTTTTGTGATGCATTTAGACTCTGATAGGTGACTCATACAGAGATAATTTCAGAGTAAGAAATACTCGGTGTGTCTGTGGGAGCACGGAGGAGAACCTTTCTGCTTTGACGAGTTTTTGCAGTTTCTTCTTTTGACACTCTCGTCTTGGAGCAGGTTGTGTGGATTGCTTGTTTCCAGTAGTCAAGACTGAGGTTATACCACTAGAATTAATGCTAAGCGGTATCACCACCAACACGCCAGTAAAGTTGTTGTATAAGATGATGAAAGATGAGTCACATTCATTTCTGTTTCTTTATGCGTGCACTTGACATTTTTGGTTTGGTTTGTGAACATAACCTGTGCAAACAGACTTCAAATCCTGTCCTCAGTTAATCCAACATGATAACATTTAAAGATGCTGCAAGCCATTTTCTACAAAATAAAAGTGTGCATTCAGATTAGAGTCTCTCTAATGCTCAAAAGTAAGCTTTAATGTGGGCTGTAGCCCAAAACTGATGCTAGGATCCTGCTCGGTGTTTAAAGAAACAAACAAACTGATCTTACTTTTAAAGATTTGCTCTTTCCACAGTGAATCAGCACTGCTGGAACTAAATAGCTTGGCAATTCATGAGTCAGTTGTCCGCTCTAAAATGCAAAAACAGGTCAGTAGGTCAAAAGTTTTGACTGTTAAAATGGACAAATTATTTCCTAATTTCTTTTTCTTAATCAAACATAAGTCAAAAAGCAGCAAATTGAGCATTAATTGTTGATACAGGCTAAATACACTTCACAATTAACTGCAGCATCTATTTTAATTGCAGCTTTGTTTCATTTAAAATTGTTGCTTCAAAAATCAGATCCAGGTCTGCAACCAATCACAGTTGCGGTCTTCAAAGTTACTTTGATACATCAAGGTGGTGATAAAACGGCGGAGGCGGAGTCAATCTGCTGTCAGTCGACGACTAAATTGGTCAAGCTGGCAATTACATGCAATCTGTTTGTGATAATGTGGTGATTAAACGCGCTAAATTGCAAATTTGTTGCCGTCTACACAGACGTGAACATGGACTGCTTACATTCAGAGTGTAGAAAGAACTTCATATATCTGAATTAGAAATTCCTCCACAAATAGCGACATAGTTGCTGCAGGCCTGTACCTGCAGAATAGAATAGGTGCCCATAGGCGCCGTCCTGCTTTTACTCCAGTGTGACTGAGTTATTAATGAATAGCAGAGTAAAGATTTAGTTTTAAGAAAGAGAATAAAAATGTCAGATATTATCAGCATGTTTTCATCAAGTGTTTCATCTGTACATTAAAATATGTGTGAAATACAGTCCTGATCAAAAGTTTAAGACCACTTGAGAAATGACCAAAAATCATATTTGTATCTTAACAAGGTTCCAAGTAGATTCAATATGCAACAAGAAGAAGTGGGAGTGAGACAAAATAGTTTTTTGAGCGTACAATTTATTGAAAACAACAGTTAAACTGAAACAGGCTGTTTTACAGCTGATCATAAGTTTAGGACCACATGTCTTTATAAGCCCAAATCTGTGCAAAAATATGGATTCATTGTCATTTTCTTTTAGATAGTCACACTGTCATAACGTTCTGATGGCAAAGGCAAAAAAACGTTTCCTCTTTGAATGTTGTTGGGTTGTTGAACTGCTTAAGTGAGGTCTCTCGCAGCGCGCCATCGCTGCTGAGGTGGGACGCAGTAAGACAGTCATTTGGAATTTTTTAAATGATCCTGAGGGTTATGGAACAAAAAAGTCAAGTGGAAGACCAAACAAATTTCACCAGTACTGAGCCGGAGGATCCAGTTGGCTGTCCGTCAAGACTGGACGATCCTTGACCCAAATTAAGGCCGTTACTGGTGCTGACTGCAGCGCCATAATCATCAGACTGAGGCTGAAAGGCTTCAAAAACCAGAAACGTCTTCAAAGGCCTCGTTTCCTTGAACAACTGAGCTTCAGGAGGTGCAGGGGTGTCAAATGGCCGCTGGCTTAGTCCAGATGTTGCAGAGAGCATCCCTCATGACTGAGAGGGTCCCTCGTCTGTGTGGTAACAACTGGATTTTTCAACAGGACAACGCTACAGTACACAATGCCAGCAGGAAAAGGCACTTCTTCCAGGAGAATAACATCAGTCTTTCGACCAATCTGTGTGTTCCCCTGATCTAAATTCAGTTGAGAACCTTTGGGGATCGATTGCAAGGGAAGTTTACAAAAATAGACAACAGTTGCAGACAGTAGATGCCCTCTATGCAGCAGTCTTCAACACTTGGAGAAATGTTCCCACTCACCTCATGGAAACGCTTGCATCAAGCATGCCGCAGTGAATTTTTGAAGTGATCGACAATAACGGTGGAGCTACTCATTACTGAGTTCATGTTTGGGACTTTGATTTCTGTTTTGGGGGGTTTACAGGGTTTTTTTGAGGTGTGGTCCTAAACTTTTGATCAGCTGTAAAACAGCCTGTTTCAGTTTGTGTTGTTTTCAACAAATTGCATGCTCAAAAAATGTTTTGTCTCATTCACATTTCTTCTTGTTGCATGTTGAAGCTCTACTTCGAACCTTGTAAAGATCCAATCATGCAAAATATGATTTTTTGCCATTTTTCATCTGGTCTTTAACTTTTGATTGGGGCTGTATTACAGTGGGCGTAACTTCAGTTTATTTACACCCAAATCTGTTGGAAATTATAGTAATGCAATGGTTAATTGTATTATTATTTTTTTTAATGTCATGTATCACTGTGCGTCCACAGGTGATGTCCCAAGCAGAGGGCCAACAGAAGAACCTCGTCCAGTCCATCGACTCCCTGCCCACCAAAGGGCCACTCTCCTGTCTGGATCAGGACCTGCTCCTGCTCAAAGCTACGTCGGCTGCCACCCTGAGCTGCCTGGGCGAGTGCCTGAACATCCTCCAACAGACTCAGAGCCACAGCCAGGTTCCACCTCAGTCCCAGGTCTCCCAGCGCAACCACGCCTCCCACGGAGCCCCCTCCGGTGAGTCCGCCACGGGCCCCGTTCCAGTGCTTCTGCTGGAGCCCCCGACCCCTTCATGCCCTACATCCCCCTTGTCTTTTCAGTCTCCATCTCCCGAGCCCAGCGGCAAGGCCCAGCTGTGTCAGCTAGACTGCGCCTCTTGTCCCTGCCTGATGGGTGCCATGAACTTAAACGTTTGCAGCAATTGTTGTTGAATGTTGCATTTGTGTTAAATTGTTGTGTCTTTTCTCATAAGCGTTGTTCTGTATCGCTTCCATTCATTTTTATGTCTTTTTCAATGTCCTCAGTTGCATTGAAATGCCAGCGGTCCTCAGAATGGTCGTGCCAAGTAAACGCATGAATGTGGAGCGCGTATGGCAATGATTTTAACAGAAAGTATTGTTTACAGAGCTGGCGCAGACATTTCAGATTGTCACCCTATATGCATGTGAGGAGAAAAAAATCAGGGTGTATGTGTGAATGAGTTTAAACCTTATACTATGCACTTCAACATCTCAAAGGTTCAAGTCTTTGCCAAAGGAATCCACACTGGTGCCTAAAATGTTAGACCTCTGCCATGTTTAACCCTCTTTGTGCCAGATCATAATGGATCCAATAAAGTTGTTTCTATTTAAAACCGTTTACAGACTGAGGGTGGTTATATGGGTATATAATAATGAAAATATACCAATGGAAAGGATGAAGGATGAAGGAAATTGAAGTCCATCAAATGTAGGAGTCTAATCCTATTTTCCCAAGCAAAGAGGAATATTTGTAATCTATTTATACTCTCTGGGTTTCTATAAAACAATAGCATGATAAAGGTTTTCTCCAGGAGAGGAGAGGGGTTGATGTAAAGTAATACTCCTCTAAAAACCTGTTGAGTACCAAACAGTCGGTGCCCCTAGGATTGAAAAAAAAGAACAACAAGTGGCAGTGGCAGATGTATTCTGTTTGCAGTCACAGCTGGATGGATCACACCAACTATTCATAAGCTAGGGCACAATCTGGGGATACACTTCTGTCGACAAATCAACAGTTCCTTCCTATTATTGGCAATTGACTGCTAATAAGCCACTAAAAATACATCTGTGTTGCAGTATTGCCTTGGAAGTACTGCATTTGGCAATTTATTGGTAAAAGAAATATTACTGGAAATATAAATAAGTAAGAATATGCTGTAGACTTGTTTGGGGAGGGTTTATGCTGTTTTGTAAGACCAAAGATTTAAATCACAGACAATTAGCATCAATTAGTTTTTCTTTGAGAGGTCGCTAGTGGTAAACCGAAGGTGTGTTCAGAAAGAACGTGAGTTTAAGTTGACCGCTGGGCCTTTAGAGCAGTTCATAGTGGCTACATTTATGTGTAAAATGATCGCTCAGAGCAGGAAGCTACAGAAGCTCTCACACTGGAGTAGAGTGCTGTCCAATACAGCTCTTGCTAGGAATGAATAGAGGCTTTAACTGCTTTAGCACAAGCGAGCGGGATGTGAAGCAGACAGGCTGAGATGATATTCATTCCTGCTTTTAGAAAAAAAAAAGTAAATCCATAAACTGAATATGGATACTGAAGAGCTGAATATTTTTAGGTACAACCCTAATACACAGGGGCTAGGGATTTTGAAATCTGCTGTAACTGCTGTAAATCTGAACCGCTGTCCTCCCAGCAAGCAAACTGTAACATTTCCCGATCCATCATTTACGCCCTGTGGATTATTCATCGGAGTGTTTGAGCCATAAAGTTGTTTTCCCGCTTGTTTCTGTAACTTTGGGAAGGTCGTTTGGGTTTGGATCGCATCCTGAATCTTCCAGTCCTCACAGTTTGTTGGTCTTCTTTTTGCGCCAGCATTCACCTTGCCCTGTACCTGTTCGTCAGACAGGGGGTGGTGTGGAGTGGGACCACCGGGCCGCAAGTACAGACCTCTTTCCTTCCGCTTCCTGGCTGATAAGTCCCGCGGGGGTCCAGCTGCTCCCTGCTTCCGGCATGTACCCGCCACACCTCAGTGAGGAGTTCGTTTTTGTTTTGTTTTTGTTAGGATCCTCGGTCATTAGCATAGCCTGGCTCTCCAGCATGGGTGGCTACCTGAGTATCTTGTTAAAAAGCAGCTGATAAAGGGAGTGGCTGGCTGGTTGAATGGTGTTGTTATGCCTACAGAAGAAAGCATTGCCACTGCATGGGCAAGATAACTCTTGCAGAGAGCCAAGCATGAGGTTGGACTGAGTTTGGCTGGCACGTTGGTCCCTCCAGGCTCCCGTAGTTTTAAACCAAACCAAATCAACTTGTTTTTGAGTCACAAACCCAACATAAACCTGCCAGTCACACACCAGACAGCATTATTATCAGCTGATATCACAGAGGATCTTTGCTGCTTGCTCTAGCTCTTTCTGGAACCCCTCCTTCCCGCCGCTCAGTCAGCGTCATAAAGAGCTTGAAGCCCCACCCACCCTGCTCCTCTTTCCCCTGCACACAAGCAGCATTTTCCTTTAAGGAACTGAAAATCCATAAAGGAAATTTCCAAACCTTTGCAAACCAGTTCCCTTCAAGCTTAACAAAGAATTTAGTAAAGAAAACACCAATTCATCTAAATATAAGTGAGAGCTGAAAGTCTTATTTAAAAGCGATGAAAGGAAGAACTCGTAGGGGGAAATTCTGATGTGACAACATCATTGGGAAGTCTGAATTGATGTCACGGCCCAGAAATGGAAGATAAAGCCATTGGAAACATCTTCTGCATGAATGTTTGTGTCGCCACTGTTTGATCTCTGATAACACACCTGCATGCCTCTCTCCAATGGCCTGCGACATGCCCCAGCTCACCCAGTAGCTCTGCTTCTGGTGCTTCATTGTGACATCTCGGGGAAAGTATTTAATTGTAAAAGCCCATTAATGAAAAAAACAAAGCAAAACTTAAAAAGTTTTAAATGAATAATTAATTAAGTTTAAATTGAATTCTGATGAAGGCCATCGCCATCTTCAATAACCTTTTCAAAAAGTGCACACACAAAAACACTCAATTTCACTTTATTTACAGCTCAATAACAAATCTCTTGCCCTCGGGCAGAGCTGGCTGCCCTTATGTCTCCGGTTTACAGGAGCCCAGTATCACTGGACGTGGTTTCCTCGCACTTTCAGGTTCCTGCCAGTCAAACTGTTCAGTTGACCAAAGCAGAACCTGGCCTGAGGGCTATTTCAGCACTTTTTGCAGAGACAGACCCTCTGGGCCCAGCAGAATGCCAACCTGTATCAGAACAGTTAGCTTCTCACTAATGGATATCAAAGAGCAGCCTCTTGGTGCATTAGATATTTAACCTAATTTTAGTGCAGAGAGTGGATATGAGAAGGATCTCTGGTGTTGCTCCATTAACAGTACTTTGAAATGGGATCCATTTCTCTGCTGTGTATTAGCAGCTTTTAAGAATGGAATCTCACAGCTTAAAAATTGATCATTTTTATTTTACTGATAAAGACACTTAAGCGGGAGACACTTAATAGGCCTTCATCAAATACTGGCTTGATCGAGGACTGCGTTGGAAGCCCTTCAAAAGTAGCGACTGTATTTAAAGTCTGAGGATGTAGTTTGGATGTTCCGGCACACATCCAGTGAGGAGCCTCGTTGTGATCTAACCTTTGACTCCTGTCGTGATTTTGAAGACTTTTCACCTGCATCTGCACCAGCTGTTTAAATAAAACTCTGCTTTATTTTTCCATTTACGTTGAGAACTTGATTCGACCTTGATCTAACCCAGCTTATAGGTGTGAGTACCATGGACGTGCAAATAAACAAACTGCAGTAAATAAATGTAAATCCACCCAGTTGGAGCGCGGCACCTTTTGTTGCCTGCTGACACGTCTGGTAAATAAGTGGACCGAACATTCTCAGAGTTCACTTTGAGTTTTATCTGCATGAAAAAACCCAAACCAATACAAAAATCTACAAGTCCACAAATTAATTAAAGGATTCAGGCCAGAGTAAATGAAGTATAGGTGAGAAAATGTCCTGTTTAATCAGCTGTTTCACTTCAGTACCTGAGGTGTCATTAATGCTGGAAATAAATAAGGAACACGTTGCCTTGTGAGATCCTAACTTGTTCACATTAGCTCAGAAACGAATATTTTGAGAGACTGAAATGAGCCTTGTTATATTTGGCAGCCTTCGTTTTGTTTGTTGTGACATTTGGTGCAGATTTGGCTTCTGCTTTCGGTTTACCTGCAAGTCTTTTCATGAACTCCAGTTTCGGAACCACTACATTGTTTTGCTTTGGAAAGCAGAATTTGATTAAATTACAATGAAGCAGGTGTTGATGTAGCATGAAAATACTGATTTTAAATCAAATCAGCGCTCATTTACTCTCTCTTAAGCATCCATGTTGTGGTTATTTGTGTACAATGTGTGCAGGTGCGGCTTTTTAATTAAAATTTCTTAACATTTTGAACGAGTTAAAAATCCCTAAAAATGGGTCAGTTCTTAAACGTTGACCCTCTTAACACTGACATTTAACAATCGCGCCTTCAAAAAAAGATCCTTGAGGTGGATGATCATCTCTGACAGCAAAAGCCCAGAAGGTGAAGACAGTAAAGGTTGAGCTTTTTGGGGTATGATTTATTATTAAATGCACAGTCACTGCAGTAAGTGGAAAGAAATTGGTTGATTGATTTCTTTTCTTCTTCTTTATTGAGCATTTGATCTTTTTTGGGATGGGAATCAAATTTAATCTCCATTCTAGTCGCTTCTGTATGTTTGATCATATGAATCAATACAAGGCAGGATATAACACTGAACAAATATTAAATTCGCGTGGATTCATGCAACGACACACACACGCACACACCTTGCTGGTTTGTCACTTCCATCAGTCACGCACACACCTTTATATTGAATGTCACATATTTATAAAAAGGAGAGGCTAATCTTGGTTTTCACCCTCATCCCTCTTTGAGTCTTTCAACAACAATAACTTGTCGTTTTTCAGATGGTGCTCCTGTGTGGACTGTACCAAAGTCGCCCTCGGGGGAGCAACTGAAGAACGGGGGTCTGACTCCTTTACAGTCAACCGAGCCCTCCCCAGCCCTCAGGGAAAGGATTCTGCCCCATGGTGCTGAGGTGAGAAACATCACGTCACACTGTCAATTATCGCGTCAGTATTTGGCCTGTCTCTCTCTGCTAGCTTGGCTTGGATGCTAAAGGGCTGCACAAACAGGCTGTATGATTTCTAACTGCAGCGTGTTTCTTGCAGATCACTGTACAGCTGCTTGTTGATAGGATTTGGTTGGTTGTGTACAAAGAAAATCAATTTACATTTGCTCCTTTGGCCCTAAGGTTCAGGCTTATCAGGCAAAGTGAATTTTAGTGTATCTTTTTTCCTTTGCTGCATTTTGCATTTATTGGATTGTGTCCGTGTAGCTACAAGCAGGAAGCACAGTGAGCATAGCATACAGCAAAGGTCACTTCCTGTAATTAAACTGTAAAAAAAAAAAAAAAAATCTGCAGGGTATCATATTCCACTGCCATGCTCTGCTTCATGTTCCTGAATCACATTCAGTTTTATTGCCAAGTTATGAGGAGTTTGACCTGGATAACAGAGACACTAGAAAAAGAAAGCAAAGGCAGGTACTGCGAGTTAAGAAGCTTGTGTGAAATTTTATGTTAATTTTATTAAAAGTGTGAACAGGTTTTTTTGTATTGAAAGAAATGAAAAAGAAAGCAGCAGAGTGCAGGGATGTGCAAACTACTAGCTTGGAGGGCACAAAAAATATATCTGTAACACTTGGAGTCATGTGGTTAACTTTATGCTAAAATAATGTGCAGTGTCAGTGGAGCAGGCGCCTTGATATGGTGTGAACAGATTTAAAAGATGGATATAGATTTCTCACGTGACATTGTGCGCAGATTACTCAAGAAATATCCAACATAATGACGTGATACAACCACTGACTGGTTGGGAAAAATGTTTTCCAAGAGTGGCTGGCAGTGATTCGTGGAGGTTTCTGGCTCTTGGTGGATGAAATAGGATGCAAAAAAGGTGATGCACCACAAACCTCCTAATAATTGCTTTGAATGCTAGCATATTCCCACAGTTGCATGTATTTTTTTGATGTAAACACTCCATCAATTACATTCAAACTAGGACTGTACCAATATCCTAAAGCGGTCACAAGGAGGTTTTTGCCAACCAGTTGGGGAACACACAGGTGGTTTCCACTTCGGTCACTTACTTGTGTGTAGGCCTGTGTGACTCGAGCTTTTTCCCAGCAACTGCTGCCAACCTCCAGCAGCCACTTGCAACCACTCAGGGAATACTAATTGTTCTCCTACAACTGGTGGTTGCCAGATGGTTGCAAACCAGTATCTAGTGGTCAGTTCTGGTCTCTTTCATATCTGTCAGGTTCTGGTCAGACTCCTGATGTAAGTAGTTAATGTGCATTTCTGTGTATTTAGAGCACTACAGATTAGGAGTTTATCACCAACAGATTTTATGTAATTTCCGACTTGAAGCCTTTTAATCTCAAACTGGTAGGAAACTGGTTGCAGACTCAGTTTTGATGCCATTTTATTGCTGTGTTGATGCACCAAAGTTGCTTTGAAGACCGTCTCTGCAAACCTGGTCCATGTGTTTGAAACGACCATTTCAAAGGCAACGAGATAAAAAATTCATTGCACAAGGTTGCAGGTATTTTGGTCCTGCCATGGTCACCAACTGTTGTTGAAGTAACTGGCGAGCGCTAAAGTGACCGTAGCGTTATCTATGATGTGAGTAAACTCTTTCCTGATGAGTTTATGGTCTCCACTGCTAGTTTCGTGTCTTATTCAAAACAACATCATGTTTATTTTGTAAATTGCGGTTGCCAATAGAGTTAAAAAGAAGGATAAAGCAGAGTTTGGCCTACCTGTTGCTTGACCTTTAATATTAATGGTGATGATGCAGTGCAACCTCATGTGTTAACTAGCTGAGCTTTTTTTCTTTATCTTAGCCTTGCTGACCTATCAAATTATGAAGCCAGTTTTAATTCTGCAAACACTTAAGTTAATTTTAAGGTGATATTTGATTGATTTCCTTTTTTTTTCTCCAAGTTTCTTTTTATAAGCTTTTCTCTATTGAACTTGCATAAATAAAGACGAAGATTATATAGACAAAAACACTCTCTGGCATTAAATATGCAACAAAGTCTCAAGTGGTTGATGTCAGGCCTTCTTGAAGTTGCCAAAAGATGCATTTTTTTCATGTTCATTGTTATGAAAAATTAGCCTTTTAGGGCTCTGTAAGCTGAAATTTCTTGCTGTGGTGATGATAGATACAAATACAAAATATACTTAAGATGAAACTCGGGGGCCAGTGGCCTCACTTGAGAATTTCTGCCACACTATCGTGTTTGCTCTTCCTGGCTGGAAGGGGGAGCACTCCACTCATCTGACAATTTTAAAAGAAGTGCTGTCAAATAAGTGGGTCACACAGTGTACTGACTCGATCCCTGGAGGAATGTGTGTCTGGACCAACCTGTTTCAGTAACAGGAGATGGGAGGGGGCAGGTGACTGTGATGTAAATGCAGTGTGAGTCTGGTGGAGAGAAAGAGGGGATGCTAGAGTGAGATATTAGCACCTCACTTTCTGTAATTTAGTTAAAACACTGACTTTTAACAACAAATTCCACTCAAAAGAAATCATTTTAATTTGCTTATATTTGCTGTGAATATTTTGTTTATGCAGATTTTTTTATTATCGCTAAAGTTAAAGCAACAAGTTCCACTGGTAGTTACGAGAATGCCCATAGACAAAAACAAAAGCTGTTTTCCCCATTTTCTCGTCATTGATTTCATATTAAATTCCTCGTAATGCCATTTGTGGAAGGTCAGAATGTTTCTCTTGCGCAGGAACGCCCAGGACCCCCTACATTGGGAGCAAAGTTTTCAAGGACCCTTCATAATGCTAACACAGATTTTGCTTTCACTGTGTAGTTGTAGGTTTACAATTATGGAATTAGAAATCTGCTAAAAATGCTTCTTAAACCAGCCTTTAGTAAACAGCATAAAGATTATTTACAACCACAAGTTATTTTATTACGTGCACTTTGCAAGCACCAGTTCAGACTCCCCTTTTCCTTCAGAGATGCCTTAATTATTCGTGGCACAGATTTGACAAGGTGCTGATCAATATTGATATGATAGCATCATACAGTTGCTGCAGATTGGTGGGCTTACATCAGTAATGCAAATCTCCTGTTCTACCACACCGCAGAGGTGCTTTATTGGTCTTATATCTGGTGACATGTTCAAGAAAGACGTTTGAGATGATTTGAGCTTCGTGACATGGTGTGTTATGCTGCTGGGAGCAACTGTAAGAAGATCAGAATCCGGATGCCTTTTATTTCCATTGCATTATAAAATACAACAACACTGAGGTACTGCTTCTGTAGGTTCCTCAAAATAAAATAACAAGTCTTTCACACAATAAAACAACACCGTCATTCACACAGTTAAATTGGCCCTTTCAGCTGAGGATAATGAATAATTACAAATATGAAGAAGTCGAGAACAAGTGCCGTGCTGCATTACAGTAATCATTCTTGATTTTGGGCACCAGTTGCACTTGCATAAAAACAGTTTAATCTGTTTGTCCTTGTTTTGATGGATGTGTAGCATCTACCAGAGGCATCAAGTCGAACTGCAGGTGTCCTGAGTGGGAAGTGTCCTTAGTGATTTTTAAGGCTCATGAGTTGGTTCCATCTCAAACGTTGCAAAATCAACACACAACCAAAACACATTCGATGATCTTTTGTGCTGTTTATTACCCTCTGGACAGCTTATTTATTCACTGCAGAGCATCCGGCATACCACACTGTTACACAGCAAACCAGGATGCCTTCTGTGGTGGAGTGATACAAGGCCACCAGCAGTTTCCCATCCACAGTGGTCATAAAGGGATGCGCACGGTCAGCAACAACACTTAGGCAAGCTGTGGTGTTTAAACAATGCTCAATTAGTACTAATACCCCCACCGGCAGCCTAAACTGTTTATTTAAGGCAGGATGGATCCATGCTTTCATGTTGTTTACAACGAATTCTGAATGGTGCAGCAAAAATTGAGACTCATCAGACTAGACAACTTTTTCCAGGCTTCTATTTTTTAATTTTGGTGAGGTCTGTGCAAATTGTAGTCTCGGTTTCTTGTTACTAGCTGAGGGTAACACCTGGTGTCGTCTTCTGTTGCTGTAGCTCATCTGTTTTAGGGATGTGCACTGAGAGATGCTTACCTCGGTTGTAACTAGTGTTAATATTGTTGACTATTAATTTTCGTGATAGTTTTCATCAACAACTTTTTTTTCCGGACAGAAACAAGACGATAACCAAATAAGAACTAATGCACTGGGACAGAAGCTATGATGAAATTGACATGTTTGTCGACGAATAAAAACAAGATGAAAATGTTCTGGAGAAACGAGATCCAATCAGTATGAATTAAGTTGTCTAGGGAGGCGGGACGAGTTTGGAAGTGATCCAATTAGAAGTAATCTCCTTGTGCAGCAAGGTGAGACGCGGACAATTTGATGTCCAGGGAGTAAGATAAGAGCATACGTATGGACACAATTTGCACTTACTGTCAAGTTTCACTATTTTTACACTGTCTACATGCCAACCTGGCCAACCATGCCAGGTGTACCTAATAAACTGACCGACGTGTTTACATGAGCTTCTTGTAAACTTAAATCACTTTTCTTTAACACCGTTGTCACGAGTCACATTAATCTTTGGCGCTGTCGTCTTTTTATTCAAACTTAGTGGAATAATGTAACCCTCAGCTACACGTAAGAAGATGAAGATTAATGGATAAGGTGTCGTCTCAGCAGCTTTCAATTCTGCTCATGCTCACAAATATCCTTTTTATCAAATGCTAGACTTTTATCATTACCTGTCAGAAATGTGTGTTGCTTGTTAAATACTTGTCAGATCTTGTAATGGCTTGACATTCATTTCAGCAAAACCACAAAACAAATAATGGAAGGCTTTGGGGAAAATTTTAGCCTTTGTGTAAACGTTGAATCAGCTTCCTGCTTTTACACCACGAGGGACTAACTGTGCCTGGAGCGGTCTGATCTGCAGCCACAGAATTATAATCTGTCATGTTAATGATCATTTTCTATTGACATACGAGTGTGAAATGGGTATTACAGTGTTGCAGTGTCAACCCATTTACAGTCCAGCTGTTCAAAACACTTCACGTCGAACAATTATAAGCAGAGAAGCGAGGGCAGGTCGTTATAGTGATTTGGCCCCTTTTAAGACAGCATTATGGCAGTTATGATTCAGTCGGCCATCTCCGTTGACTTCCCTGCCTCTGCCGGTATGTTTCTGCCAACTTAAGTAAGGCGTACCGTGCTTCACTGATGGATAATGGCAAGCTATTAGGGATATCATAAAAACGACAGTGACTGTATTTTCATGGAGCTGGATAAGGCACACGTTGTCCTGCTTGTAGCCTCGTTAATGATACGATGAATTATCGGCACTCATTCCAGATGTATACAAATGTGCAAAAGTCTTGAGCCACCAGTGATTTCTTTATATTTTCTAGGTGTAGTGATTTATTGAAACATGCGCAAACATATATGGAAATACAGTATGTGAGACAACAAACAGAGTTTGTACAATTCTAACATCTGTCTGATAATTTAAAGTGATCTTCAGGAAAAGTTCTCCAGATTTCTTGAAGGACATTCAAACATCTTCTTTGGATGTCGGCTGCCTTTTGTTCTGTTCTCTGTCAAAATGATCCCACATTGCTTCAATAATGTTGAGGTCTGGGATAATCAGGCCAATCGGCGACTGATAGTGTTGGTTTTCTATCTAGGTATACTTTGGTGCATTGGCAGCGTGGTTTGGATCATTCTCATGCTGAAAAGTGAAGTTGTTTTCAAAGTCGCTTCAATAATTCCATCAATAGTGACAAGATCTTGAATACTGGCTGAAATGCAGACCCCAAACATTTATAGAGCCTCCACCATGTTTTATAGATGGCTGTGTTACCTCTCTTCTATACATACTGACACACTTTGAACCAGAAATTTCAAATGTGGATTTCTTAATACTCAATAAGACCTGTTGCCACTGGTTTTCAGACCAGTTCTTGTGTATTTTAGCACACAACAGGCTTTTTTTCCTTGTTTCCTTTCCTTAAGAATGGCTTCTTGACAGCCATCCTTCCGCTGAGACCATTTCTGCTGAGGGTTCAGTGAACAGTAGATGGATTAACTGAATGCCAGATGGATCTCTCAGGTCCCGTGTCAGGTCTTTGTTGGATTCTTTCTCTTTTTTTTTAATAATGTGACTTTCAGACACCGTTCACCTGCTGTAGTTATTTTTTTTTAGGTCACTTCTTCTTTTGTCCTTCACTTGTCAAGTTTTCTCAGGGATTTTAAGGACAGAAGATATGCCCACTTTTGACTAATAGCGCTTACATGTGATATACTGTTCAGCACTAAAACTGCTAACTTAAATGCATAGAGTATACAGAACATGGGTGTGTACCTGTAGTGTCGTGTTTGGTTAACCATGCTGTAAAAGTACCCTGTCATGTGTGACGTCAGTATTTATCACAAAGATTCGATGTCATTTTTTAAGGAAAAGCAGAGCTCTAAATTTGGAAACATGCTTTTGACTTTTACCACTCTGTGTCTCTCCTCTGTAATATTTCACGCTCTCCTGCAGCCTGTTTCTCAGCACTGCCCTGCAGCTTGATCCAGATTTCATTAGAGCCTTTAAAGATGCTCTGGCTGCCGTTTGAAGGCGCAGGGCAGAGAGGCGGTGGACGTACAGTGCAGGCACATTAGTCCAGCCCGACACTGATGTTTATTCCTCCTTTAAGAAGAATTTTCTAACCGGTGTCCATGTCTCGTCGAGTTGATTTAAAGCCTTTTCTCAGTATTAAGGAGAACAGGAGGTGAGGCAGAGCGAGTGAGAGATTCTTCACGACTCGACAGCCTTATCATTAAGGTGATGTTTAGATAATCAAGGATAAAGATTGCTCTGGGATGATAATTTGTCTGATGTTCTGTGCTTGGCGTAGTAATGGTGGATTTGTTGAGGCGCTGAGTTTGCCATCTTGTGGTTGTGAAATGCAATGCAGAAAAATTTAAATAAAACCAGCTTTAAAAGATTATTATTAATAATTGGTTTGGACAAAACCCTCAAAACGAACATTTGCGATGGCGTAAAGCTCAAGGTCAGTTTCTGATCATCTTGGCCACTTGCCCGTTTAACATATACCCCGTAATCTCATGAGCAGTCTTGAGAGAAGGAAGAAAATACATTACCTCAGAATAATAAAACCTTTCTGTATGAATTATGTAGCACTGCTGTGGCGTTTGATATTAATTCCTATGCAGTCAGTAAGAAAAAACTCAAGACCGATGCGTGACTGTGGGAAAATGGAGAGGAAATTGCTGGTGCTTGCAGAAAGCCCGTTGGTTTATGCATCTACAAGAGCTCCAGTGCAATCCCTTACCACATATTAGAGCTGCCTACAGTATCGCTGTGGTTATGAGCTGCTGCTGCTGCAGAGCAGGAATTCAATGATAGACAACTCTGAATTATAAAGAAAAAGGCAGAAAACGAGAATAAAATAGTAAAAAAAATGTGGGAAAATGTGTCAGTATCAGTTATAATATCAGCGACAGCCTCTATCTTCAGATCCAGGATTTGGAAAGAAACACATTCATGTGGAGAGAAAGCACAAATACTGTTGCATCAGAAAATAGTCCATATTTTATTTCTCTTAAGTGCACTCTGGACAAAATCCTCTGTGCACTGCAGAGTTATTGTTCCTTCTTTACTCCAGCAGAGGGCAGCAAAGTCCTCCCATGAGTCACTGTGCAGCTAATTCAGTATATAGGAAATGTAAAGATGTGTATTTTTTGCTTCTCTTTTAAAAGGAGAACAAACTGGATTTGTTTGATTTCTAAACTTTGCCCTCGACATCAGTAACATGTTAACACTGTGCAGCACTGATGCTTCCTCAGTCTTATTAACAGACAAAAGGTCCTGTCAGTCTGCGTGTGACAAAAACAAATAATGATAACTGTGTTCTCAGCTCACATTCAGTCTGTTCAACAAGCCGTGAGTCACTCTCTGCTCTGTAATCTGTTTTTCTAATAAAGTTCCAACTTAACACTGAGGGTGACATCCCTCTGTTAGAAACCACCTTCTCCTTTATCTCCTAAAATAGACCTCAAGGCGCTCACTTTTTAAATGGTTATTCATAAAAAGTTTCTCTGCTCCTGCACACAGAAAGGAAGCTTGTAATAAGTGTTTGATTTTTTCAGGTAATTGATAATCAATTTGACCAATAGCAGGTCAGAAATGCTTGTTTTGTTCAAGATCCTTTAAAAAAATAAATGTGATTTTTGCGGTAATCAAAATTGTTCCTAAATCCATTCAGCATAAGTTTGCTTATATAAAACCCTGACAAGCACCTTTAAAAAAGCTTTAATGACTCAAAAAATGTCACTCTTTGTCTTTGTCACTCTTAGTTTTGCTGCTAAACAAAGATTCTGGTGCAGATGTTTGTTTATTTTAAGCCTTCCTGTCATACAACCGTAGCTCTGCATCACCCATGATTTAGAAACTTGAATGCTAAAGCGGATTACTCGATGCTTCACTGAATAATTATGCAGGATGCAAAATGAACTTCAGCTGTGTGGCGATGCAGGCACGTTTATGACTCCTTTTGAAGTCGATAAAGAAGCATTTAACGGAGTGAACATACTTGTCAGGCGCTCAGAGCCTTTTTATCATCATCAGCAACGGATAGTTTAAAGAGATGCAACAGATCTGTGAGATGAACGAAAGCAATTTCTGAGATCCCATAAAGCTCACTCTGCAACCTCCAAAGGTTTTGAAGTTAGAGACGTCTTTTTCAGTTCCAGTTTAATGTGTTGATTATTGGCTGCATATAAAAGATGAATGCGTCCACCACGACATCAGCTGTTGGTTTGTTTTTATCTCATCCAGCTGAAAGAGTGAATCTGAGTATTGGTCAGACTTTTGCAAGCCTCTTTGCTTTCTTAAGGGACTTTAAATCTTCAAAGTTTGTGCAGTCCAGCCAAGCAGGGACAGTGAAACTCATAACTGTTTTACTTGGATCACGGATAAACTACTGCATCGATGAGGTTCTGGTTTTAAACTGGACGTGATGGTTGTGATTTATCAGTCACAGTGTGGGGATCCCTTCAAGCTTACACTTTATTTTAGTTTAAATGGGGATAATAATGTGCAAAATCTACATCACAGATTAATTAAAAAAATAGTAAATAAATAACAAAAAAATAGAGAGAGAAAGTAACATATTTTTTAGTTAAAGGGGGCTGGAGCCTATCCCAGCTGTCATAGGGCGAGAGGCAGGGGAACACCTTGGACAGGTGGGCCAGACACAGGACCTCTGTGTTTTTACTTTGATTAAAAATGTGTGTGTGTGTGTGTGTGTGTGTGTGTGTGTGTGTGTGTGTGTGCGTGTGCCTTTTACGTCCTCACAGCCCGTGTTAGATTCTCCTCTGATGAAACTGCTTATCATAAATTTATATACAAAGGGTACAACATCTGCATCTCCACTGCAGTGCCTGATTTAAAAAAAAAAAAAATTATTATTTTATTTTTTGGGAGGAAAAAAGGTTTTGTGAGGTTTTCTTTCTTGACAAAGCTGAACAGCTTTTTCATTCATACCCATTCAAGTAGGCTGTGAATTATTTATTGCAGTTCTGATGTTGCATCTGGGTCAACGCCACCTCTTTCCCCCCCCCCACCCTCATTGTACCGTGAGCATCTGCGGCGTCTCAGCTTGAACTCTTTTCGTGGACTTTATTCCTTTTCCGGAGCTTCTGGGAGATTTAAAACTCTGTTGTGATCTTGCGAGCAGAAAACTCATTTAGTCTTTAAAACATTAAAGACATCTAAACAGCTTTAAGTGGATTTAAAGCTGCTAATTGCCCCATTGATGCATGGTAATATGCTTTGTTGGTGAGCAGTATAAGCACTGCTTGTGTAAATTGGCAGAAGCAACTGCAACTTAAAAGCTTTTTAGTAATTCGCTGGTAGTTGACATTCACAACATGCCTGACATTTAACAGGAGCTCAAAACACACACACACATGCAGTGGTTACTTTGGTAAGTGGTAGATCCTTCCATTTATTCACTTCCAGAGCTCCTCAGGCAGTGATTACACTACTTAGCTAAAGTGTAAAGCACACAGGTGAGAAGTTCATTGGTTGAGTAAATGTCAAGCGATTGACAAAGTGATTATAAAGTGATTTTCATGTGGCTGCTTGTTAGTTTAGAGAGGACATGTACCCAGCCAGCTAGAGTCTTACTGGTGGAAATGCCACAGTGATCTAAGAGAGGTCAGAGGCTAACAGGCTGGACTCGGATATCACGCAAACAACTCAGCACTACAGGAAGTTAATGTGATCCTGAGCTGGACTTTGTATTGAAGTGTCTCCCTGGAGGTAAGACACATGCTTTATTCACACAATGTGACATCATCACACAAACTTGATGGTGATGCTCATATTAAGGATGGTAAACATGAGTATCTAGAAACAAGCTCCGGCTTCAGACGTTTTTTTTTTCTGCTGCTCGATCTCAATGATGTCAAAGCGAGCGGATATCCTTATACGGTCATCTCGGACACACACCTCTGGCTGTGAGCAGAGAGGTGCCACCGTCCTGTATTTTTACCTGGAACATTCACATTCAACACATTGTGTTTTTGTGTGAAGCGGTTTGTGATTTCAGAAAATTGTGTGAAATTATGCTTAAAAGTGTTTGTTGCACTGCTACAGTTCAGGGTGGATTTTATATCAGACAGTCAAGACGATTGATGTGATAAAAGTGCAAAGATGTTTGGGAATTACAGATATTTTTATACACACATTTTCAGAGGCTCATGGCAAATGAAGCAGGCATAATATATATAAGTTGAAAAGTAGACCAAAGACATGCTGGATGATTACATCTCTCGGCTGACCTGGGAATGCCTCGGTGTTTAAGCAGGAGGAGGTGGCTGGGGAGTGGGAGGTTTGGGCATCCTTGCTTAGGCTTGCCCTGCAAGGATCCTGGTCCTGTATAAACGGAAGGAAATGAATGGATAGATTCAAAGCTGTGAATATATATGCACAAATAAATATCTAAATATGAATATGAGGCACGACAAGATGTCAGTGAAGTTAGACAGGCCATCATTAGGCTGAAAAATCAAAGTAAACCCATCAGAGAGAAAACAGAAACTTTAGGATTGAAAGAACTAAAATGCATGACGACAGAATTATTTCTGTGTTTGAGAAAAACAACTTGGTTAGATGTCGCAAAGTTAAGAGCAGTCTTGAGGAGGCAGGCGTATCGCTGTCTAAGCCTACAATCAAGAGACGGATTCATGAATGGAAATACAGTGTGTTTACAACAATGTGCAAACCGCTGATTGCACTCAGGAACAGGAAGGTCAGATTAGCCAGAAGTCATCCAAAAAGAGCCTGCACAGCTCTGGGAAAAATATTTGGACAGATGAAAGTAAGACTAAGTTAAAGTGGAATGAAACAGAAAGAGAAACAGCTCATGATCCAAAGCACGCCACGTTATCTGTCAGACCTGCAGGAGGTAATATTATGTCAATGGCATGCATGGGTGCAGGTGGGTCGCTAGTGTTTATTGAGGATGTCACTGTGATACTGTGTAAAAGGGACAGGATTATATAGTCAGCACTTCATAGTGCAAATGGATAATGGCCCAAAGCAAACTGTAAAAGCAACCAAGGAGAAAAATTTAATATTCTTTAAGGGCCAAGGCAGTCACCTGATCTCAGCACAACAGAGCATTTGCTTTGCTTTTGATTATTAAATCCAAAACTGTATTTAAAAAATGTCTGCAAGTCCTAAACAGTTATTGCAAAAATTCTGTGATTATTTGGTTTAAAATGCACTGTGATGGTGTCTTTTTCCAACACATTATGGACCCGACTGTATTGCTATATATGACATTATTTTAAAAACTGCAGTATTTGTTGGCAAAAGCTGGTCTAACAGGGTGGACTGCTCGATAGTTTTCTTTCTATTTTCTTTCTTTTTACAACAAATAATTGTAAATTACATACTCCGTGTTTAGGTTTTGAACTCTTGGATTGTTTTTGTGAATCTGAAGTGATAAATAATTAGTTTCCACTTTAAAACACAGCAGCAACAACAGCACAGAGGGGGAGCTGTGGCTCATATTTCATCAGACGTCTTTGTACTGTAGGTGCCGGCTCCCCATTGTTAAGAGTGTCAGTTTCATAATCTTAGTAAAAATATGTGCGTGCACACCACAGTGGCAGATTTTGAACCGACTTTAATCTCATTCATCAAAAAGAGAAAAAGCTGTATTTCCAAAAAAACAGCTCTCTGTTGTTTAGCTGGTGTTTCGTGTCCTAAACAAGCCCCTGGTCTCGCTGAAGGTTTAGGGTCAGTTTTACACAGGTGGAAACACATCCAGCCAATGGAAATCTGTGTTTGAGCTGGATGGAGACGAATCATTTCCTTTTTATTTTTCTTATTTATTTATTTTCTGTGTACTGCACCCAGAGGAGTAGAAGCAGGAGAAATCCACTTCACTCTGGTACACACACTTCAAAGGCCGAGCTGGAAAGAGGACAGAGCTGCTGCAAAATAGCAAGTGGTTTAGAAGTTGAGACTCATACACCTCGAGTAGCATCCTTTTCTCAGATGTTGTTTCGACAAAGAAATGAGTGAAAATGGAAGCGATGATGATGATAGGGGATGAAGAGGACAGCTGGTGAAGGAGGACAAGCCCTCAAAGTTGTAACTGAGGAAGAAAAGGAGTCTTTGAAGTGCAGACTTGCACTAGCTGAGGCTTCTGCAGACGCCCACACTGGATAGAAATATAAATCAGGAAGAAGAAGGAGGCGGGGGGGGAACCATGTGAATGAGGGCGAGGAAGACCGTTAAGGAGAAAGATGATGATGAAACAGAATAGCGGATGGCATGAATGAAGAGCTGGGGGGGGGAAGTAAATGAAAGACACAATGACAGAGATGACAGTGTGAGGGCGGAGGAAGAGTGGGGAAGAATGAATCAAACAGAGGACTGGAGTTAGTTACAGAGAGAAAATGTACTGGTAAAGAGCGGAAAGGTAGAACAAGGTAGATGATAGCCACCCCCCCACCTTCCTCGCATGTGTTCCTGAAGAGTCGACTGCTGTAGGGGTGCAGAACTGGCAGACTAGTGGTAATTATAGGAGACAATACATACACCCGTCCCACATATACTAGGAGAGGAGGAGGCGTAGGAGGTAGGGAAGCCTTGTGAGAAGAGGACAGGAGGGAGGGGAGCAGAGGAAAAAGTGATGAGGTAAGGGTGGAGGAGGATGAGGTAAAAATGGAAAGATGAAGGGAAATTGGAGATGGATGATGGGAGGGTGTAGAGGGAAGCATCACTGGGACTTTCCCTCAGCTGTTTTCTTCCCTCCTCCCTCTTTTTATAAAGGGGGGGGGGTGTTAACAGAGGCAAGAGAGAGGGAGACTCTCTGTAAGTCATGCATAGCAACTTCGCTCAGGCACACTGAACGCCTCTCCAAAAACCAAAAAAACACAACAAAGAGCCAAGACTCCTTCAAGGCAGCTGCTCACTCAGTCAGGAAACCCACATGAGGAAGAAGACACTTCGAGCTTTAATCACCTCAAAAGATCCAAATTTAGATCGAGTTTCCACCAAGAGAACATCTCTTAAATTGGATTTTGCTCCGGCTGAAGTGCCGTGCTGTGGCCGTCCTGCTTTTGGAGCAAGAAGATTTAATTTCCTTCCTTCCACTGGATCGTTTACCTGAGGCCACCGTACCTGTTTCTTTTCCTCTTTTTGGAGATGAGATCCAGTCTTATGCAGGTCAAGCCTGTAGCTGCACAACAATGCAGTGTAAGTGTTTCTGAGCTGATATTTGTGCGTGCATGCACCCTTGCATCGTGTGCTGATTGTCTTTTTTCTCTGTTTTGGTTATGGGTTGAGTAAGTGTATATGCATCCTGGGGAGGCACAAGTTTGTGCATTTTGGTCTGATATGGGAAGCAGTGAGTTTTCCTCCAACACTGAGCGCCTTTGTTGACTTCATAAATTATAGAACAAATCAGCCGGCGGGGTTTATTCGTGTGGTAAACATTTTCTGCATCTGTTAAAGTTGCTGAGATTGTTTTTGAAGTGCAAAATACACTCTTAGACTCTCGTTAATACATCTGACATGCTTAATTCTGTAACTAATTGTTAATAGATATGTATTAATGCCTTATAGGGCTGCTATAAGTTGTCAAAACTGCATTTCTTTGTGGTTCGTCTGAAAAATCTTTCACATCCTCTTTATATTGCATTTATGAAGAACATGGTGGAATACAAGAACTGCATTTTTGGAGGAAAATATTGAACTATACTCCACTCCATTTATTTGTCAGATCTAGCTACTAGTTAAATTATATACTACAGTTATTTTTGCTAAATATAAATCAAATCTGGATGATTAATTATTAGATAACCTACCTTTTTGCAGATACAACTGAATCTGCCGTTCTTTATAAGCACTTAAAGTGTAATTTGCTGATGTGAATACTTACTTCACCACTTTAAAGGAATGCTGTGTGTACCATTGTATCCAAAAGGGACTTTTCAACAAAGCTTTGAATAAAGACATGAGTTAAAACTTTAGCATAAAAGTTAGCTATTAGCTCATCTCATACAGTGTTGTATGAGATGAGTTTGGGAGAAACTGCTTGACTTTGAAAATTTGAGCTTTGTCTGTGTGTATGTTAAATGTCCACAACATGTGTAATTGTTAGGGACTGTGGTAGGAACAGTGGGCGGTTAAAAAGGTAAAAAATGTGACAGGAAGCACTACATGAGAGCAAGCGGGGCATATACGCGATTTTAAACATGACTGTAGAAGAACTTATTAAAATGACGGATTTTCTGCTACAATGTGTGACGGTAGCGGGAGGAACGGTGCTGAAACCCTTTAATAGTGTACAGGCTCTTGTCCTCTCCCTCTCTCGCCTCGATGGAGTCATAAATCTGAACACACTTTGCAGTTATTTCCTATTTGAGACACATTATGATCCACTTTTGGACGAGTTGGACTGCATTAAAAAGTCTGAGTTAATGCCAGCCACCGAGCCCACCGATATATCCACTTGAGGGTTTTCTGGAGAGATGCTCTGACCTCCTCAGCAGTAATTTCCTGTTGCTGTCAGGAACCTCTTTAATTAGTTAGAACCACTGAAATCATAACAGACCTCCTCCTACCTTCCTCCCCTCCCCTCCTTTTCACTTCTATATATATCACTCTGCTGCGAGAACCAGCCAGCCCCAGGGACTCCTGTACATGTGTGCTCATGCATGCTCCCTCCTGTGTGCGCTGGTGTCTTTTGTGCAAAAATGTTTCAGTGCAGAGAGCATGTACTCTGTGCATGTGGATCTTTTGGCGTGCACCCATGGAATAAAATATTCAGGTGACAAGCAGGGACTCTGGTCCTGGAACACTCTGGTTTTCTTCTGCTTCTCCCAGCTCTCTGCAGGAGCCCTGTGTGCAATTACACTGCCTGGAGTTTCAGATCAGACTTCCCTCAGTATTCCTGCCTGCTTTTGGCTTTTTTCCTGCAGCAGCTTCACTAAAATAATCTAAAGTAGGAAAGAGGACATGTACTGTATGTATCTGTAAATGTTATTGCATAGAGTCACAGATGGAAATGGAGGATAAAGAGCAGAGGGGCGTGCAGAGAGTTGTTGTTGCCTGCAGGCTCGAGAGCACTTTCTGCATTATACATCAACCTCTTTCTTTTTTCTTTCCCATCTTCCTTCCTGCCCCAAGTTGCTGCAGGAGATATCAAAGGCATGAGCTCTTCTTTAACCTCGACTGGATGTGTTTGTAGTTGAATGGTGGGACACAAACGAAGGACACAACTTCTCACCATCGCAGACGTAGTGAAGGTCAAAGCTCGAGGCTCTTGAGTCCAAACAAGAGGCCAGTCGGCGCACTCAGAGAAATTCAGAGCTGCTGTTGCCATTTAAAACACTCAAAGTGCCTTGAAAGGCTGAAAGGACATGAATGGGCCACAGTGAAAATGAACCGAATGACTGGTGATAATTGGTAATTGGCTGTGTCCCGATAGGTTGCTTCTCTAACAGGTCCTGTCCTGGCCTCTAAATGAGATGCGTGACCTTATCATTGGTATTGACAGTTGAATGGTGGGGGAAGAAAATGGCTTTATCTTCCTCCTCTTGGCCTTTTCAGAGGACAGGTGCCGGAGCGAGCAGCATTGTGTCTGTGACTGTGGAATACTAAGCATGACTAAAGTCCCGAATGTACACCATCTTTTGGTGTTAGCTTTTGATTGACTTCTTAGTTTGTTGCATTTTTTTAGAGTTCTCAAGAACAAACTCTGAATGTTTCAAAGGATAAAAGATAAAAATATAATTAATATGTTAGAGTTTGTGCAAGCAGTCCACGTGGGCCAATTTTCTTTTCCCTCTTGTTTTCGCAGCAGCACCCAGGGCTGGAAGACGTCAGCCCCAGTGAGGAGGTGACGGATACGGAGGACAACGAAGAGGAGGACCTGGGCCTCCTGGATGACCAGCGGAGCATCATTCTCCACCTGCTCTCGCAGCTCAAACTGGGAATGGATCTCACACGGGTATGACACAGAAACACTGACTCTATAAGAGAGATGGCATCCTGACTTATGAGAATTCGATCAGCCAGGCCTCAAAGTCATGTACTAAACCCTCCTAAGTTCCTCCTGCAACTGTAACTCACCTTTACATCTATTCTTTCTTCTTTAATGCCGTGTCTGGGTTAATTAGCATCATACTTGTTGTCATTGACGTCAGCTAGGTTCTGTAATTTGGCATCTTTCTACCACAGCTGCTCTCTCCGCCTTGGGCCTTTCATGGATGCAAATGGAAAGGCAGAAGGAAGTCAAGTTACCAAAAAGTTCTTGGCTATAAAGTTTGATTGTAGCAGCATTGACTGAAACAAAATGTGTCACAAAGTGTCTATCTTTCCTTTGCGTTGCTTTCCTAGGTGGTGCTGCCTACTTTCATTCTGGAAAAGCGATCACTGCTGGAAATGTACGCTAACTTCATGGCGCACCCCGACATGTTCCTGTCAATAACAGCGGGGGCCACGGCTGAGGACCGAATAGTCCGCTTTGTGGAGTATTACCTGACTGCCTTCCACGAGGGGCGGAAAGGTGCTGTGGCAAAGAAGCCCTACAACCCCGTGTTGGGGGAGACCTTCCACTGTTCCTGGGAAGTTCCTCGGGACAAAGTCAAGCCTTTGGTCAGATCGAACCCGGGGTCGGCTCGGGAGCCAAGCAGAGGCCCCAACAACACGCAGGACGAGGACTCACCGGGAAGCTGCTACAGAGTGCGTTTTGTGGCCGAGCAGGTGTCCCATCATCCCCCTGTGTCCGGGTTTTATTGTGAGTGCCGGGAACGGAGGATGTGTGTCAACGCCCACGTGTGGACCAAGAGCAAGTTCATGGGGATGTCTATAGGAGTGTCCATGGTGGGAGAAGGTGAGCCAGTCTACCACAAACCTTCTAAAATACTTTGGGTCAAAGAAAGGTTATCACAGAAAACAATCAAAGTCTCCTGCATTCATGCATTTTGTTTTGATCTTTATTTTCATTCATGCATACAGCTCTAGCTGTAAGCACAGCCACATGCACCTGTTCTTGATAGCTTCTGTTTGCAAGGGGCAGCCAATCAGAAGAAAGCTGTCTTAAAGGGAGAGGAGAAAAAACGGCTTGTTAGCAGATGAACAGTATTATGCACCTGCATAAGATAAATAAGCATAATTTTGAACTGTGAATCATGTAAATCTATTCTGGCAGGGCCAAGAATATGCTATGGAACCACAAGTGAGAAAAATAGTTCCCCTTTAATAGAGAACAATCCCTCATTTAGTGTAGCTCACCTTCTAGCATCTACAGGCTATGTGGAAAGTCTCTAAACAGTGTGTCTCACCAAAACTGCCTGCCACTGTGCTCTGTCTGTGTGAGGACTATAAGATCCCTCCTGTGGCAATCAATAGCCCAGACCTCTCTGCTGGTACTGTTACATCGTGTACAGTAAGCTGTCAGGGATGAGTCACCCTGAGCCGAGATACAGGAAGTCCTTGAGCCCAATCAACTAAATCCGGATACATAAACTGACCACCTGCCACCAGGTTGTGACGCAGCACTTCGTTGTCATGCGCGGAGGCTGATGCTGCCGTCAGAGAACACGATGACCGTCACCTCAGGATGCATTGATTGGTGGATTTATTTTTTGCAGTGGCGTCTTTCCTGACAGCAGCTGATACTGTAGTTTTATAAAGAGGCGCTGATACTGATTGGCAGTGAGTCAGCAGCAGAATAAGAAACGGCAGCTGATGCAGCCTGAAAGCCACACGAGATGCTGGATTTCGGTTTGACTTGCATCCTAATGTATGGAGCCTCTTAGAGGTCGTGTAGGATAGAAAAAAAGAATAATAAACCTTTTTATACACTGATGTGCCACATCTGGATTAACTGAAGTTCTTTGCTTTAATCCAGCGGTCCCCAACCCCCGGGCCTCAGACCGGTACCGGGCCGCGAGAGTTGAGGCTCGGGTGTGAAATGTATGGTTTTCAGGGTTTTTATCGGTTTTCAGTGTTATTTTGTTATCGTTTTTATCGTTAACTCGGTTTTCCTGGGTCTTTTCACGTGTGTTATGAATAAATCTTCTTTTGTCAGTACCGGTACTAGTTTTATTTTGTTGTATCTATCCGCGACACCTTAAAGGCCGGTCCGTGAAAATATTGTTGGGCATAAACCGGTCCGTGGCACAAAAAAGGTTGGGGACCGCTGATTTAATCTATGACATGCAAATGCATCTTCAGAACCATTACATGATTAATTGATAACATGTACAGGATGTTATCTCGTTATTTGACTGATAACGGGCTTCAGTACTCAGGAGAGTGACACAGTTATTGAAGATGTATTAATATGTATATATTTAACATGAAATCGCTTGTTTGTTTTTTAATATCGTGGCCATCATTAACACTTTTATATAAGTGCTACGTAAGGGTTTTGCTGACTGTAGTGTAAGCTTTGGATTAAACAAATATAAATCCTATTTCTGGAAAATTTGGGGTATTTCCTAAGAAGAAAAAAAAATCACCGAAAAAATCTATAATGTCACTTGAACATTTATTTAAGTGACAGAAGTACAAAGAAAAGACTTTGAATAGTTAATTGCACTTGGAAATGTACAAAATGTCAGGATTTGATGGCTGCAACACACATGGCATGTTTACTGATGCATTATATCAACTTTCCTTTTAATAAAACCTTTTTATCACTTTGGAACTGAGGATATTATGTTGTAGTTTTGCAGCTGGAAATTTTATCTTGCTCGATGTAACGCCTCAGCTCACCTCAGCAGTCTTGATCACTGTTGTGTGATTCTCCTTTTTATGAAGTGTTGTACTTTTTCAACAGGAGATGGATTTGGACTGGCAGCAGGTCAAACGCTCACCCTCTGTGAAGTCTTGTCTTTGTAGCCATGAAGACATTGTCCTGCTGAAATGTGCATGATACTTCACCTGCTACCAATTAACTTGCTTAATGCTACAGTCACACTAGTAAAACCACAGAACGACCAAAGGTAGCATGACAAGTATGCAGTCTTGTTGCCCTTGAAATGATTGCTTTGAAGACTGGAATCAGGTCTGCAACCACTTGCAGTTAGTTGCAGTCTTCACAGTGAATTTAGTGCAAAAATGGTCAAAGAAAAAGTCAGGGTCAGTCTGCTATCAAGTGTGATTGAATAAGGTCAGGTTCAGATACAGTGCATGCAAACTGTTTGTGATAATATGGAGATTAACTGTTCGCAGAAATTCACATTAACTATTCACATTCAGAGTCCAGGCAGAATCTTATTGGAAACAGAAATTACTCCACAAATACTGACGTTGTTGCTTCAGGACAGTGACTTAACTGCAAATTTATGTGGTGCTCAGCAACTTTTCTTACAACCAGTTGATTCGAGTCCCTTGTTGCAGACAAGCTGCACTCATCAGTGCAGACTGACTCAGATTGATTGCAGCGTGTTGCCCAACTGTCTGCATTCATAAAGCACGTTTGTAAATTTGTAAATCTTTGCCAAGCTCTGAGCACGGTGGCAGTCACTCGAAGTTGGACCATGATTGTTTTTAAAATGGAGACTTGTGGAATTGGCTCATGACAGCTGAGTGGCCAGTTTGTTAAAGGAACTTTTTGTAATTAGTCAGAAAAAATGCAGAAAAATTCAATGCAATAAATGGGCAACCAAATTCTAAATTTGTATATATTAAAAAATACAGTTAAAATTATTTTTTTAAATACTTTTTTGGACTTCTGTCAGTTAAATAAAGGTTCAGATGAATCAATATAGACTTTTGTTTGTGTTGCACTTTGGAAAATACCCTTTTCTAAATAATCCAGTTTATATATACATGTTATTGATCTTCATATTTAATTGTCTAAAGCACCAAAGCACTTTAACTCAACATGTACCCTAATGTAAGAATAATGCTGAAGTATTTGCATCTCTCTAATAGTTTTTCTATGTGTTTGACTCATAAATGAAAAGTTTCACCACTTGAGCCCCTTGGAGGAGGAATTCATTTCTTATATTTTGTGGTTGCTACTTTTATTTGCTCTAAATGAGCTCTGAATAACTCCACCACCACGAGTTTACTCATTTACCATACAGACAGTTCTTTCAGCAGTAACTGGTTAAGCCTGGCACCCCCGTCGCTGGTTTATCTCTCACTCTGTGTCATTATGTGCTCACAATGGGACTGCATGCAGTTTTTCCCCTGAAGGCATCTTGCAGTGAAACAGCTAAACAAGTGACCTCTTGTTTACCATCATAACCTCGTGTTTACGAGGTTATGATGGTAGAGCTGAAAATTGTTCGTGGTCATGAGAGGGGCATGGGAAAACTTGAGATCTTGTTCATGACAAACTAAATCTCCTTGTGCACTGATGACACACATGATGTTGGTGAGTGGATTATTAGAAGCACAATAGCTTTTCTTTATGGGGATTCCTGAGAGATTGAAACACAAACAAGGAGCCCAAGGAGACAAACTAGTTTCTGTTTCGCTAAATATTCTCCATTGTAGCTAATAGCTTTTATCATTGCATATTAATGCAGGTTCAAACTATATATATCCCATAATTCTGGTGTTTGAGCCCTCTGTTTGGCAAAATTTAAAATTCATTTCAGTTGATTAGTTCCTGGCACAGACGCAGCATTTAAGTCTAGTCCACAAATTTTCAATTGGGTTGAGGTCAGAGCTTTAAGAAAGCCATTCCATTAACCTTTTTTATCAGTTTCAAAACCAGTTTGATGTATATTTAGGATCATTTTCCTGTTATAACTGTGTCTAAGTTTCAACTGTTCATTTGAGTTGTTGAAAAATTTGTACGTAGTCCTCCTTCTTTATTATTCCATCCACTTGGTGGAATATACCAGAACCACTGGCAGCAAAACAGCCCCAGAGCATGATGCTACCACCTCCATGCTTGACAGCTTGTACAGTGTTCTTAGGTTTAAAAGCCTCGCCTTTAGTTCTCCAAATAGACCTCGTTACTGTGGCCAAATTACTGAATCTTTGTGTCGTCTGACCATAAAACTTTTCTCCAGAAAGCATTTGGCTTGTCCAAGTGCGCAGCTGCAAATTTCAGTCAAGCTTCAAGGTGTTGATTTTGTAGCAGGGGCTTTAGTCTTGGTCTGCATCCTCTTATTATGGAGGCGATGTAAAACCTGCTTCACTGTCACAGTGATGCTGGTGTTTCAGCAGTTTCCCCTTCATGGCAGGCTTGAGCCTTGGTGGTTCATGGGTTGCGCCTGAACATCCCAACCAATTTCATTTGAAGGCGACAGTTTTGGTCTTCACAAAGACTTTTGCAAAGTTGCGACACATCCAGATAACTCGTGTTTAAACTGATCACCTTTGAATCTGCAGTGTAGAAATGGGTCTAATAGCTCCAACCTGTTAAAATCTACAGTTCTCAGATCTTCACTGAGTTCCTTGGACTTTACCATTGTCCTTAGTATTGGTCAGTCCAAGGAGTGCTGTCAAACAAATCATTGCAAGCCCAAAATCACAATGACTTCCATGCCTACGATGACTGTATGTAAACTTAGGACTGTCTTAAGCATCTCAGAAGCAGAGCATGTAGTCTGTTTTTTATGTTTTATTTGGAAAATTGGATTCTTTTTGTTGTTCCTGTGCAATCCAGAGCTGGAAGCTGCTCATGGATCTGTTCTGCAATACACTTTGGCACATCTGTCAGAATCAGGCGTTATCTTGAGTGGTTTTAGTTCAGCTCCTTTTTATTGTCTTAGACCAGCGGTCCCCAACCCCCGGGCCACGGACCGGTACCGGGCCGCGAGAGTTGAGACTCAGGTGTGAAATGTATGGTTTTCAGGGTTTTTATCGGTTTTAGTGTTATTTTGTTATCGTTTTTTTCGTTAACTCGGTTTTCCTGGGTCTTTTCACGTGTGTTATGAATAAATCTTCTTTTTTTCGGTACCGGTACTAGTTTTATTTTGTTGTATTTATCCGTGACACCTTAAAGGCCGGTCCGTGAAAATATTGTCGGGCACAAACCGGTCCGTGGTGCAAAAAAGGTTGGGGACTGCTGTCTTAGACTATATTAGAATGGCTTTGCATGATTAACGATTCAAAAGTAATTCCCATCTATATGTCCTGTTATGCTGTTTACCCCTACATGTGTGCATGTTTGATGTAAGTGTAAAGTTTTTAAAGGGTGTCTAATGTCTGTGTATCTGCTGTTTAAGTCTCCAGGCTGCCTTCTGTGTTTCATAAGTGAAAAATGCTCAGTCAGCGACGGGCACATAGTTGGCTTAGTGAAAACATCCACATACGAAGCCCACGCATTTAATTACTTTGACAGCTGATTGTGTTTTCAGACAAAGAGGGATGGTGTGCAGGCAAATCAGCTGTGCTGGCATTCCTCACCTGATTTAAACTTCTTGGAAAATGGCGTTCTCTCTCTTGGATTACTCAAACAATTTATTCTCACAATGAGCTTAAAAAAACAAAACATTCTTGTAGCTGCTCTCATCACATCCTGGAGGACTGACTTTAAGGGCTCCATCTCTTTCTCCCCGTAGGAGTCCTTTATCTCCTCGAGCACGACGAGGAGTACGTCTTCACATTGCCCTGTGCCTACGCCCGCTCCATCCTCACTGTGCCCTGGGTGGAGCTGGGGGGCAAAGTCTCCATCAACTGTGTCAAGAGCGGCTACTCGGCCACAGTGACCTTCCACACAAAGCCTTTCTACGGAGGGAAGGTACATCGGTGAGTGTTTTTTTCCCCCCTCTGCGATAGCTTCTTTATACATGTGCTTCAGTTTAAGAAAGGACAGCTGGTTCTTGTTCACTTCAGGGAGGGCAGAGGAAATTAAATAATTCATCTGTGAGGTTATCAGGCTCTTACATATGACAGATTATGTCACCAGCAGTAGTAGTTCAAGCATGCAGTGGATTTCACAGCTTATGCTTCTGTCTTAACGTTTCAGTATTTGTGAGTTATTTTATAAAGTGAAACATTTTAGCAAATTTAGGCAGAGAAAATACAGGAAATGTTTGCCAATAATTTGGTTTGATCATAAAAACCATTAACTATCTGTGGTGCCAGAACTTTTCTTCACCATTCAATCGTGGGGCGATCGTGGCTCAAGAGTTGGCGGTTTGTCTTGTAGTCAGAAGGTTGCCGGTTCGAGTCCTGGCTCCGACAGTCTTGGTCGTGGTGTCCTTGGGCAAGACACTTCACCCGTTGCCTACTGGTGGTGGTCAGAGGGCCCGGTGGCGCCAGTGTCCAGCAGCCTCGCCTCTCTCAGGGCAGCTGTGGCTACAATGTAGCTGACATCACCTGTGTTTGAATGGGTGAATGACTGAATGTAGTGTAAAGCGCTATACAAATACAGGCCATTTACCATTAAGAGAAAACAATGTTTCTACACACTGAGTAGATGCTTGCATAAAGTTGATATAATGAGCACACTTATGGTGTCAATGTGGCATCATCAGTGTGAACCAGGAAGTTTCATATAGGAACAATCCTGGTGTGGCAGGTGGATGCTCTCCCTGAACCTGTTGTATGCAGTTTGAATGCTTCTGCCCAGTACCAAGAGAGTTAAGATTCTGTGGTCAGAGAGGACCGTCTGTGTCTTCCTCCTGCATTGTTCTCTTTACAGGCTCTGGATGGCACTTCAGTTCACCCTGTTGGTCAACAGATGATAGGGATTGCTTGAGGGAGAGCCTACGGATCCAAGCATTGCGTGTTGCATAACTTTTTCAAGAAATTCATGTATTACTTGAACCAAATGATGTGGAGAGCTTTGCTCTTTTTGTCTTTCTGATTAAGACAAACAAATTAGTCACAACCTCCTGAAAAATGATTGGAGTAATGTGATTTAGCGACTAAGTACAGACAGGCGACCATTTAAATTTTGTGACCAGTTTTTGACAGCGGTGGTGGAGAGTGCGACCCAACACTGGTCCAAAATCTTCCACGGGCATTTAGTAGACTTGAGATCCAGTAACGGTAAATGCCGTAGCGTGTTACTTACATCGTTTTTATAATCAAACAATTCAGTGACCCCTTAGACTCCTGTGGATGGACAGAGATCACGTTTCAGGCCACCTTGAGCCCTAAGCTCAAGCTCAACCTGTTTCCTTTAATTTAGTAAAAGATGGATGTCACAGTGTAAGCACAGTATGGAAGTTAGTTTTAGTAAAACTCTGTGCTTCAATAAAGGAACTATTTCGCGATTAAACTCTGATGAAACTGAATAATGACAGAACAGAGTAGTTAGTAGGTGACGATCCATGGAATCTAGATGTTGGCAGTGTTGGAGATGAAGCAGGTGGAGAATTGGATAAGGCTCTGAGCAACCAAATGAGGTGCAGATTGGGAGTCTGAAAGTCAAAATAGAAGAGCAGCACTGGGATTCAAAGCACAGGGAACAGAGTGATGATTGCAGATATGGCTTTGACAGCCCAGAGAAGACAAACAGCCCAACCACTCAGTAATAAAGGAGATCGTGTCACATGTAGAACTTCTGCAGAAGCTTCATTAAGTGATGATTTAATTGATCTTAAGTGCATGCATATATCTTAAATATCTGCTTGCTAAAGCCTGCTTTTAACTTCCCAACAACAACAAACGGCCTCTGTCTTGCTGCCATAGGGTGACAGCAGAGGTCAAGCACAACCCGACCAACACCATCGTGTGCAAAGCACAGGGAGAGTGGAACGGCACGCTGGAGTTCACGTACAGCAGCGGGGAAACCAAAGTGATCGACACGACCAAACTTCCCGTCACCAAGAAGAAGCTGCGGCCGGTGGAGAAACAGGCGAGGACAGAATCCAGGTGAAAGGCAGCAGAGTTCAGTCAGCGTTTTGGGAGCGTTTCACTGCGATTTGCCCTCTGACACGGTTTTCAATGTGTTTTGGCTTATAGGCGGTTGTGGCAAAACGTCACCAAGTCGCTGAAGGAAGGGAACATCGACGAGGCCACGGAGCACAAACACAGACTGGAGGAGTGTCAGAGAGGGGAGGAGAGGCAGAGAGCAGCTGATAACAAACCCTGGACGCCCAAATACTTCACTAAAGAGGTACTGCAAGAGCAATAAGATTCAGTCTGAACTTTGCTTTGTAAACATTCCCATTTCAAAGTATATCCCACTGCATGGCATAATACTATATTTAATACACAGTGCGCTTCATTTACTGTGAAATCTGAGTGAAAATCTTTGCATTATTTAGTCGCCCTGACAAGCAAAAGAATTTTGAGCCTTGCTGACTGTTTCAGAAGTAAGCTTTATTTTTAACTTGAGGTAACGCCTCTCCCTTTTTCCTCATTAGTGGCACACACAGCGCTTGTGTGCTGTTTTTGTGGTGATACATTTTTTGGTCACAACAAACTAAATGTTAGGTTTAGTTCTTGCTTCTGCAGTAGCAACCGACTACAAGAGAACTTTCTGCAAAGTCGTGCTGCTTTAATCACCTTTGCTTCCTTTATATTGCTGTCTACTTTACATAAATGGACTGGTTCTTATGTAAAGCACCTTATACACTATGACTCAGGCACACAAGCACTTTTTTTTTCCTATGTCTAAGTGTTTTCCATCTAACATTCATGCACATTCACACTCCAATAAACGCATCAGAAGCAACTCTGGGTTCAGTATCTTGTACAAGAATACTTTAGCATTCATACTGAAAGACATGACCTGCTCTACCTCCTGAGCCACAGCCACCTGTAGAGAGACTAGTACAAGTGTATGTCAAAAAAAATTTGAATAACCTGATTAAGTTCATCTTTTCTTTTTGCTTTTTACTTCCAAAAGATACATTTTGTTCCATATGAAGTGAAACATCCTTTGTTTACAAAAAAGGATAAAATCCTTTTATATATAATTGACTGATTATTTCTTACAGCACATGAAACACAGGATCAGTATCTTAGATTATGAGAATTTTCAAGTTTGAATACATTGCAGTACAAACTGTACAAATACCGTGCATCTCTCAGAGATGAGGATCCAAATTTTCAGATGAAAGTCTGTTTTGCTTTTAATTGGAAATCAAAGTCATGGAGTCTGGAGGAAGAGAGGAAGGCACCAAATCCAAGCTCCAGAGTGACGTTTCTGCAGTTGTCATGTGATCTGCTGGTGGTGGTTGGTTCGCTCTGTTTTTACCAAGTCCAGAATCAACACAGAGATTTTAGAGCACTTTGTGCTTCCATCATCGGCCGGCTAGCTTTATCAAGAACTATCAAGACTACAGATGCTAAAAGAGCAACATGGACTTCAGCTTTGCGCACTGCAGAGGTGTTACTGATCACTTCCACCCACACTGATGCAGTAATTTGTGGTAAAGGAGCCCATGGGCCAAGTAATGGGTGTATAAATAAGCATACTTTTCAAAAGTTGGACTTTACTGCCTTATGAATCCTATTTTGATTGCTTTTAGGAAATAATGTAATAATCTAAGATGCTGGATTTCTGATTTTCATGTGCTATAAAGCATAAAAAGCTTTCATACAATATTGCAAGTTTTTAAAGATGCACTGGGTGGGATTTAAATGGGCTTTACTTTGTAAATTTTGGTAATTTGATCCAGTTTTGAGCTTTTTTATTTTCTTAAAAGGCTTTTTCTCCCTCACCTGTGCAGGGGGACGGTTGGAGCTATAATAACCCGCTGTGGAAGTCAACCTGACATCAAAAACGCTCCTTTCTAACGGACTATAACAACTCCAGCTCCCCGCGCTGAGGAGGACGGGGGAGGGGTTCAAACGAGGGGAGCGGCGTCCCCCGTGGACCTTCAGACCCCACCGAGTGACACTACGGCGACATAAGCAGGAAACAAGCAAGGTGCCAAAGGGATCTCCACAGTTTGGGACTCCTGGGGAGAGCAGTACATTTTATATACAGTTAGTAGTATTCAAAGTAGAATATTTCTATTTTTCACCTGTCAAGGCCTTTTTTTGCACACACACAGTTTATGACGCCTGCCACTAGTGTCCCACTTTGTATTTTTCTTTTTAATGATCAGCGCGTTTTTCTCAGAAATCATAAGTGTTTGTTCCAGGTTTCATGCCATGTTAGAGTGGATCACATCTCCTGTAACACATAATACTGTAGTTCCCAGATTAGTTTGTTTATAACGCACTTTTAACATAGAAGTAAATCTACTATTTTGTATCGATGGCTTTTACCAATCAGGTTGGGTCTCTCAGAGCTTTAGAAGAATTAAGGAAACCTAAGCAGATTTAAAACTATTTAAAATCAAATGTACTACATTAGATGATTTAGTATATATTAATATACAGTATATTACAGCAAGCTACTAGAAAGTGAAGGTCCTGATTGTTTGTGTCTGCACTATGAATGTATCTTGGCACATTTTAATTGTACAGTATGCTTTCCCATCTTGTACTGATGGCTACTACACATGCTTACTACAGTATGTTGCTCTATCACCTCTGCCTAACAGATGAGCTCCATTACTACCTCTCGTTTCGCCATCACACGCTTTTTCTTCCAGAAGAAAACACCGGTTTGTTTGTATTGTAGCCAAGAGCTCCTCTAATTGGTGTTGTATCTGCGCCCCTCAGATGACACGTCCATAATTAGGGAGCCCCTGTACACCCCGTCTGTGCCTCCTGAAGTTAATACTTCTCCTTAGTTTCAGCTGTGGTGAGGATTATGGATGAGGCAGCTTGCAGGAACATACAGCCATGTTATCACATTTTGGGGGTGGCGGTGGGGGAAAGAGGCTGCCTCTGTGAAGATGAAGGTCTGCCAGAATAACAATCACTGGGAAACTGCAGGAAGAGGTTCATACCACTGTGTACTCGCGTTTTTATGTCTACATTTGACGAGATATGTGACGATTATTCAGACTGATCGGCTTTTCTACAATAAAGTAAAACGGTTTTAAATGAAAACTTTGTTTATTTTTTTGGAATAAAAAGAAGAAAACCGCACAAGGCCACCTTAAGTTTTTAACGTATGACAGTATTTGTATGCGGATGAAGTTACCCACTCCATGATGATGCTCTGCATTATATGTGTAAAAAACAAACCTGTCAGCCATTTAGACCACTGTTGGAGCTTGTTTTACACAAACACTGACTCTGGCCTTACATGAATCCAACAAGCAATTATTAAACATGTTTTCTTTAATGAAATCTGGTAACATCTGGGCTCGGGGAAAACTCGTGCATATAGCATGTTAACTGTCACAGGTGGCTAACCTGTTTTTTTTCCCCCTAGCCATGCTAATACAACTTCAGTTCAATTTTATTTATATAGCAGTCACAGCTGCATCACAGAGCTTTATTCTGCAAGGTAAAAGCCATGCAGCAGGGGTGTCAAACATGAGGCCCGGGGTTCAGAATCGCCCTGACAAAGATTTCAATCTGGCCAAAATATGAAGGAGGGCATACATTTTTAGACTTTTAACAGTATTTTTTTAAATTAATTTCACAGTTTTTCCTGATGATTAACACCTCCCTCACAGCCAGTCATACTATATTTATTACTTAACTACTTAGTAAAGAATAAAATGACAGAAAAGTTCATCTTTTTCACTGTCGACTATATTTTGATTTTACTAAATTTATCATGTAGAAAAACTGATGTGCTGTTGAAATGGTAAATGGCCTGTATAGCGCTTTACTAGTCCCTAAAGACCCCAAAGCGCTTTACACATCCAGTCATCCACCCATACATTCACACACTGGTGATGGCAAGCTACATGTAGCTACAGCCACCCTGGGGCGCACTGACAGAGGCGAAGCTGCCGAACACTGGCGCCACCGGGCCCTCTGGCCACCACCAGTAGGCAACGGGTGAAGTGTCTTGCCCAAGGACACAACGACCAAGACTGTCGAAGCCGGGGCTCGAACCGGCAACCTTCCGATTACAAGGCGAACTCCCAACTTTTGAGCCACGATCGCCCCGTGAAATGGCACTTCATTATCTTGTACTAAGATGTTCCAGGGACTAAATGTGTAGTTAAACGTCTTTACACTGACACAAAGTGGAGTTTCACTTATCCGGCTAACTTAAGATCAAAGTGTGTCCCTCTTGGTAAAATGAGTTTGACATCACTGCCCTACAGTAATACAGAGAAAACCCCAACAATCATACAAACCCCTATGAGCAAGCATCCACACATGTACCACTGACTAGATGCCCATCAGCTGATTAAACAAATCCTTACACAATTAGTTTGTTAACACTAATCAGACATTTCATTAGGTACACCGGGCCAGCACCCCTCTTTTTTTTCTCCCTTCAGAGCTGGAGGTGAAGCAGAGATGAAGGTGCTGGAGACATATTCACATGATAGCACCACAGTTGCTGCAGCTTTTTCGGCTGCTCGTCCAGCACATCTCGATTTTGCACAGCACACTGTGGAAGCATAGGCTGTATATAAAAGATGGACACAGCAAACATATCACCCTGTGACTCAGCATCAGCATTCACAACATGTGTCATGTTACATAGTTTCGTTTGTTGACATGAAAGAATGCCAAAATCTCGGCTAATGCTAGCAAGCTTAGCAAATGGCATTCGTAAACTCTTCCAATGCAAAGAAACGCATACTGGCTAATTAGTGACAATTCTATAATTTCACTCACTCAGACTCAACCTAAAATCTCTTGTCTGGGCTGTACCACACAGCAGGGCCAGTAAGCCGTAACAAAAACACACCTCGGCTACTGTAGTCTCTAGAAACTATCCATAGAGGCCCAAACAGCTTTTGTACCAGGCTGTAAACATGGTGAATGGCCAGTAAAGAAAACGCAACCGTTATCACGCACGTGTTGGCTTCAAATTTTCAACCCCAGGTGCTCCCACTTCTGTGGTCAGCTATTGCAGTGTATGCAATGTCTTCAAAAAGCCTTTTTCACAGTCTTGTCACAGTAGGGGAGAGGAAAAAACCCCATGTGTTCCCAAAAACAATTATTATTTTCATTTTCACACCTGTGTTTTTCCTGCTGTAACATGCAGTGAAAAGGCCTGAGGCATATTAGCATCATCCTCAACAGTAATTTCACCTACAAGTCTCTTACTTCAGCTGGTGAAAACTAAAATAATTTGAAATTTAAAGCTGAGCCTGAGGTGAAGTAGTGCCAGCTGTAGAAGGGAAGCCTTTTGATTTATATGGAGATGTCCTTTCTTCTGGCACCACCATGAGGCCAATTCACCGCCCGACTCATATCGCTGTAACGATGCCAAGATTCGCAGCGCTAGTGTGGCTGCAGACTTTACATCCAAGCACTGCTGCAACGCTTCTCATTACTGTCAGGACTTAAAGTGCCACCTGCTTTAATACATCATTCTTAGGCTTTGTTGCCAGGCACCCTTGCTCAAAGGAGACTCACCAAGCATTTCCTTATTTTCTGTCACATACATACTGTTGCAAATAATGCAGCAACATGTGCAAGCAAACCCTGTGAGCCCAAAGCTCAGACTTCAGACTGCTCTAAAGGCTCAGTTTAAGTCTTTTTTTCCTACTCTTGGCTCTTAATGATGTCAGAGGGATCTGACATCCCCAATATGGTGATCTCAGGCACAGAAGCTCCACCCACTTGAGGTTCAAACCTTTTGTTTGCAAGGGGAAACTAATCAGAAGACTTCAAATAAATGGTGAGCTAGGGTCATTTCAGGCAGGGTGAACTTAGAGGCTGCACTAAGGCCCAGTGTGAGATTATTTTCAGCACAAAAGTAAATATATAGCGTGAAGTAGTTTCACTGGAGAAATCACGAGTTGAGATCACATTAAATAATAGGTGGCTGAAGAAAAGCTACTCATCCTCCACCAAATAAAGAGGTTTCACCCCCTCCACCATCTGAGTGTTTTTTATGCGTACTGCTGCAGACTCAGAAGCAAAAGTCTTCACCCAAAGGGTAATGCTGCCATCAAGTGGTTCATTTTGCATTCACCTATGTTTAAAGTCACATTTACAGATTGTCCATGCAACGCTTTCAAAGTGAGAAGACCAGCAACGACACACACACCAGTGTTTTCTTTAAAGTGTATATTCAAAGATGGCTGAACAGAACAACAATGTAAAAATGTAAACTCTGAAGATGAGCAGACACACGTGGGAAGAGACTGCATAACAACAACAACAAAAAAAAGAAAGATGGTGTCGGGGACAGATGCCCCCGAGATTCTAAGACATGAGGAAATTCAGAGGAACCGTTCTGCTGTTCCTAATTAAAGAAACAAACAAAAACAAATGAGCACAAAAGAGGAGCACACTGTACATCACATTAAGGCTTAGTCTGAACTCTGTCCTCTGTGTAACAGAACAATGAAGTGGCATGTCGAAGGTCTGAAGCCTCAAACGGTGACAGTTTGAGAGATCAAAGCATCTAGATACAAAAACAAAACAACCCACCCTTATGAACAAAAGTCACTTTTTGTAAGATGTGACAAAACAAGTATATCTGCATGATGTGTTAGTCTTTTCATGTGTCACTTTTTTGATCAGGAAAAAAAATGTTACAGAAGCGTGCACACGTTAGTTTTTAGACACAGAGTCTAAGAACCCAAACACACAGAGAACAGTGCAATGCCCATAGAATAAGACATAGGCTACCACTCAGAGCTGTGTCCCAGCTGCATACTGCATACTCCAGCTAAAACTACTAGGATAGAAATATTTAATATTATAAGTCTTTTTTTTAAAGATAATTATCAGTTTTTTTTCTGAAATATGATCAATATCAGTATCAGGAACCAACTCACCAGTTCTACACGTGATGTGGGGTACAGAATAAAAAACAACTGTATTACAAGTGGATTATTCCAAAGTAATTCCAAACTCCTTTTGTTATCAATTACAGACCTAATCTCAGCACCTGGAAAATTAAAACACCTTTTTCTGAACATTCTGAACATCTTTTCAGCCTCATGTACAAATACAAGGCTGGATGCTCATATTAAGCACTCTGTCTCATCTTGGCTTTGTATGATGTCACTGAGAGCAGATGTCACCAATGTGGTCATCTCAGGCAACAACGTTCAGCCAATCAGAATAAAGTTGGCTTACAATCAGAGAGGCCACTAGAGTTGGTTTCAGACAGAGGATAATCTCTCTGAAGAGATTTCAGAGAAGGAGGATTATTTTGAACTGAATCATGCAAAGCTACTCTGGCAGAGTAGAAGAATAAACTCCTAAAAGACCTTAGTTTTCAGGTTTTTCCAAGGGTAGTTTTTCCAAGTGACCACCGTCACTAAGTTCTGATGCACAATCATTTTGTTTTATAAGCAGCCCTGACATATCTTCAACATTATGCTGCTCTGTTGTTTGTTAATTGCCCCTTGGGGATAAATAAAGACTTCTGATTCTGATATGATAGAAACTGCTCAGTTTCAGTTCAGAGCTTTAAGGGTTACTCTCAGTATGCTTTCAAGGGGTAAAAGTTAAAGACATCACAACTGGCTCTGAGGACCTTTTTCAGGATCGAACATTAACGGGGAAATTGATTATTTCAACCGCCTGGTGTACAAACAGCTGTTAGTGCAGCAGTAGTATACAGTACAGGACAGGGACACAGCTTCAGAGTACCACAGAGACATTTGTTAGTCTGTTATTCTCACTGATCCATCTGAAATTACAGGCAGAGATGGAAGTCCATTATAGTTTCTTATTCAGTTCACCTTTTCTAGATTCAGTGCCTGTATACCATGTAGCCCCCACTCCCCCCCCTTCACAGTTCACCAGTCCATTTCCAGATATTGTGAAAATTTCCAGTTTTCAACACCTCAGTCTGGTTGAAGCAGCGAAGCCACCATCCTTACACACGATGAGCTTTAACAAAAGTAGACAGCCACAAACTTAAAAATTAAAAGGAAAAATAGAAATCAGGCAATGGACGACCAGCGATGAGGCACTAGGCTTTGCTCACTTGAACTAGAGAGCTCCCCCTGCAGGAAGGGAGGCCTAATTTATTAATCACTACTTTGTACACACAGTTGCTTGTTTCCATCTTTAAAACCCTAGCAGCAGAAATGTACAATCTATGCATTTAGGGGGGGGAAAAAAAGGGTGTGTGTAAAAATTCACATTCAAATTCATTCTGTCAGCAAAAATCTCGAGCCCCTCTGTACAAGAATTATTGCATTCACTGTTCTAAATGCTGTCAAACAAAAATCAATCGCACAAAAACTGGGAAGAGAAAAAAAAAACTAAACAAAAAACCAGAAACTGCATATTTAAAAAGTCACCACAACAATCCAATATATTATCATCCTTTTAGACAGTTTCTCTTTATATCGCATATTTACATATTAGGCCAATTTCTCTCCCCAGAGAATCTGTGGGGAAAACAGGGGTCAGGAAGCCAGGCAGAAGACAGAAAGGAGATGATGACAAAAAGGTTAATATTACAGAAGGGCTGTGCGTAGACGGTGACGTTCCCCCATACCGCATACTGTCCTACTGTACACGAGTCAGGAACAAAGTCCTCGGCTTTCACTGCTTTGCCTCCTCGCTCCCAGTAATGAGTTCACATGTGCCACGGAGCAAGGTCGATGGGTCTTTGGTGCAAATGTTCCTAGTCTTCTCTTGTTTCCCCTTCACCCGATCCCTGTACTGATAAGCAGTTAATTAACATCACAAAAATTAAATTGACGCTGAACCCAGTAAAGCAGCCCTATGCCTCGCCACACATTCAAGTACAAAGTAATTTAAAAAAGAATTGAAAAGAAAAAAAACAGTAGAAGAAAAAGCAAGACAAACGTCCTCAGGATAAAAAAAAAACAAAAACCCCAAAAAAACGGACGACAATTCTGGAGCTAGCCAGATATGACACTTCCTCGACACACGAGGGCGCTCTAGAGACAAGCGCTCGAGACCAAGTGCCAGATAAAACAGCACCTGTGTTCTTCATCATTGGTGTTTAGAGGTTTCTTCACGTTTGTTCTCCTACAGTTCACGATTCGGCGCCGTTATTTTTTTTGGAGTTTCTTGCCCTTCTTCATGGCAAGCTTGTTCTTGATGTGCCCTCGCTTCCTCTTGGCGGTCTGGTAAGAGAAATGAGAGGTCGAAATAAAAAGAAAGCATTCTGTAAATATTATAATTAGTAGGATTTAAATGACTTTTTTTAAGCAAGTTTTTGTACATGCAAAGAATAAATAAATAAAAGAAGACTGAATGAACACACGCTCTATGCCGTTACCTTTTTGGAGGTGTACTTCTGCTTGGGCACGACACTACGGAGCTTGTGGTCGAGCGGCTCTCTGTTTTCCAGGTCCTTCACCTTGTAGATCCTGACCAGCCAGTGCTCTGAAGTGAACGCCTCCTCCAGGTACTTGAACTTAATATCCTTGTTGCCGATCTCGACGTTACGTGTCCGGTCAAAGCCAGGCGGCGTCCTAAAATCCAGCTGAGAGAGGAGCAGGTTTAGTTATCTGATTTTCTGGCAGCTATCAGTTAATGGAACGATATGAAACTGTGCAGTGCAATTGTTTGTCTTCTTATAGAGGAAGGTGGGAAGAGGTACACTGGAGAGGCAACAAGACAACCCCAAATTCCTTCCCGACTGATTTTTCTGTAGTTCTTGTCACTCTACTAGATACACAAGTAGACCACAGCAGATTCACCAAGTGTAGAGGAGATATCAGGAGACAGGCCAACACATGAGGAGAGCTGCCCATAAAAGGGCATCGACCAAGGAAGCAGGATGTGTATCTGCTCCTTCATGGACGAACAGAAGCACTGCCAGAACCCAACAAATCGACCTCCAGCGTGCCATTGATGTGCATATTTCTGATGAAGCTGTGAGATACATGCACTAGGGGTGCCATAAGGGCCTGATGTCCTTTAGTGGGTCCTGTAATCACAGACAGTGCAGCTCAACTGGCATTCAGAGAATACCACAACTGGCAGGTCCACCACTGGTGATCTAGTCTCTCCGCAGATAATTGTTGCAGGCAACAATGGCAAGTGCCAACTGAGCTGCTTGGTGCCGGTCAGTTAGAAGCATGCACATGAACAGCCCACTAGAGATGATTGTGTAGGGATCGTTTAGCATTCCTCTAGTTCCTTCTTGCACAGAGGTGCAGATGTAGGTCCTGCTTGGGTGAAGGCTTTTTTCAGCTTTGCTCACCTCTCCTCATCTCCACCGCACTCTTGAGACTGTGCTGGGAGGCACAGTGAACCTTCTTGTGACAGCACATGTGAACGCGACATCTTAAAGGAATGTGACTACTTGACCAGGTACCACCTCCTACTATCAGAGGTGACAAGAAAAGAAAACGTAGTCAGGTGGGACAATGAGAGATCAGGAGTTGTGCCACCACCTGCAAAACCATTTCGTTTTCTGAGGGGGTCGTCTTGTTGCCTCTTCAGTTCACCTGTTGTCACTTTCATCTGGACCGAAGCAGCTGAGAAGCAGAAACCAGCTGAGAGGACAAACTGAAATCCTTCAAGTTGAACTGAATTTATGTCACGGAAATATAAATGATGTCAAACAAACACATGATAACAAAGACATGATAGAAGCTGCCATCCCAGCTCCTAAAGAGCCAATCACCAATAAAATAAAAATTAATACATTAGCCAATCATATTGCTGCAAGGACTGTCGTTATAATAGTTTTAGATTTTTAATGTTTTTTTTAATTATTTTATTTGTTTTCATTCCAGTTTACAGACTGGGATTGTTCATTTTAGTTTCATTTTATTTTTCGAGGCACGTTTAACCTTTCATTTTTATTAGTTTGGAGAAAATACGTTTTTAGGATTTTATTATTCATTTAGCATTTTTCCAGGGGCAAAATGTATGAAGTTCAGATTAGACATCACAATATAAACAAACCTTTGAAGGCTGCTGACTCTCAACAGTGCAGACCCAACAGTCTTAAACAGCGGCACCCAAGGCTCCTCAGGCTACTGGCATTAATAAGTGTGATGTTTCTTTATCATTTGATGTACACGATCACTTCCTCCTCATATTTTGTCCTGCATTTAACTGTGTTTGAACACTTTAATAACCTGTGGGATGTGCACTGTGCTGGCAGACTGACTTTGTGTTACTGCAGTACAGATGTGCCAGAGTCTACCTTTTTACTTTCTCCTGGCTTATTCTTACTATAATGTAAATCAGCATGGCATTTATTCAGTGGTCTGGTGGGATGAGTAGTGATCACTGATCACTCAGGATTGAAGCTGTAACAAGGTGTACAAACTGAGCATGTGTAATAGAAATACACCTTAAGAGATTTAAAGCTTACTTTGGATCAAAGCCAGAAAAACTGTTAAGGCATATAAGCGGATTTTTATTTCCTGGTGATTTCAAGTTACCGTTAAGGCACTTACACTATACAATGACATAGAGGCTTTAAAACAACTACCCAGCGGCGGTGCCAAGTTAGATGCAGCGGCAAGGCTCGCTTCCAGAGAAACTTTGGTTGAATTATCTACAAGCTGCTTAATTACTCAAACCCACTCCTCCCCATCACTGGTATTCTGTTACTTCGAGACAGAAGCAGGCTGGCAGTGTCCACTGAATAGCCATGAATAGCATCAGTGTTCTCATCTTACTCTTTCTGCAAGTGAATTTCCCAAAATGTCAAATAGTTTCCTAAAATAAAAGTGAAACGGAAGGCAGGAGCCTCTCCTCCCACAACTACAGCATCACCTTTGATCCGTCTCAGCACAAAGCAGCTCTACAGATTCAAACTAAATTAGGTCTGAACAGAAAAAGACGAGAGCAAACATTTTAAACTCGATTATGAAAGAAACAGTGAGTTTGATTACACTTTGCAGCGCCTTTACGCGCAATTCCATCTCACTTTGCATGAGCGGCATAAAACCTCTCGTCCCCGTTATTCTGCTCTAAAAAGGCCCTTGATTGCTCATCCTCCTTACTCTGCAACTGTTACTGTTTACCTCTAAAATACATCAACTCCATTCTCAAAGTACAAGCCTCCATCTACGTTCCCACCATTGTTTTTTTCTTCTTCCTTTTTCTCCAATTTCCTCCCTTTGTGTTCTAACCTGTAATTTTTCCTCAGGCTGCTCCACAGGACAAAGACTTTAAAATAATAGAATATCAGCAGCAACAGGAGCTTAGCCTCTTAATGTGCTTTTATTAGTGCGGTGTAACCTGTCATTTTAATATAAAAGGAAATAAATGAGTTCGTTTGGGGGCTTCAAAGTAACCAGTCCATGGGTTGATTCTTTTCATCATGAGCTATATTCTGTTCTGTATTATGCATTCTCAGCATTACAGTTTAATCTTGGTTCATGACTACAAAGTGCATTCTCGACAATCATGAATGGCTGCCTCCGCTCTACTCATCGCCTTCTTCCTCGTGTCCTCCAAGCCTCAGTTTACACTTGTCACATCTTGTTTTCATAACTGGAATCTGCTCCGGCTATTCTAACACTTTTCTGTCTTTGGGATCTCTCCATCCTGTCCTCCTCCTACTCCTTCTGTGCCTTGGTTTCTCCCTGCCCTTTACCCAGAAACAGCGCTTTAAGCTACGCAGAGCTTTGGCTGTCTGTCCGCAGATGGCGGAAGCGTCGATTGTACGGTAGGGATGTGAGCACCTGGCATGAAGGATCCCTCTCATCTCTCTTCTGCTACCTGCCAGAAGTAGCCGTGGCGCATTTCAAAGCTTCTGCCAATCCTTCATATTTCCTCTCGCAGCCTCTCGTTCCCCTCCGACAACCCCTCTACAAACTTCAGGAGCTCCCTAAGGCGCCTCCTTTAAGACCCGTTCCACCCGTCTGTCAGCCTTTTACTGTAAGCGAGACGTTTTTACACGCTTGGCAGAGGTAGCTGCTCGTTACTGCCTGATAAAGCTTCATGTTGCATAAAATACAACACGTTTTTCCTTGGTGGTGGCAGCTGCTCATCATTTCATCCATTTGTAAGTGTGAAGTGGATCATAACTCCAGAAAGATTCAGTGGAGGGTTTCTCTTCAGTCCTGAAAAGTCCTCACATACACGAAACTAATTCTAAGAAACAAGCAAAGTTTCTGATGATGTAATCAGAACTTCTCCTCTTACCTGCATTTCACCAAAGCGATAGTAAGACATCTTGTACATGAGGCAGTTGAGCAGAGTTGGTGAACCCGCCTTATCCACTCTGAACTCTCCCTGAGGAGTGAAGTAGTCGCTCTCCTAAAGAAGACACAGAGGAGGGCCCAGAAAAATCACCAGATGGAAAAAAAGTACGTCGCATCAGGAGTAGAAAGTTCACACTAGATGGATGCAGTGGTGAGAGGACGCATTTGAATGACAGCAAAGGGGGAAAAAAACGTCTTAAATAGCTCAAGTAATCAATTGGTCATCATTTTAAAAGGACTCATCTCAGTGCACGATTCAAAGCTCTAACACACAACTCTATAACTGCAGAATTAATGTATTTTTGTCACCATTAGTCTAAATTTTCTACCAAACTAGCCACAGTCACACAAAATCAATGCCTAACCGCAAGTATGTGTACACAGCTTATACACTACTTTGTGCACTTTGTCATTAAACAGGAACCAGGTAATATTCAGCATGTTTCTTCCTTGAAGCCATTCGTACAATTAGCACAGCCTTATTGAATTAAATTGAGTAGGAAGAATATAAGAAATGCCTCTAAACTGGAAAATTCCAGCCTTCATCAAAGTTAAATTGCTGCTTAATTGGTTTCAGTAGGTAGATTGTTCTGGTATAGTGGTCTGCACGTTTCACATAGTTGCTGGTTTAATTCCAGCTGAAGACCCAAATCCCTTTTGGGGTTGTGTCAAGAAAACTGTTGCTGCCTGCTGTGGTGACCATTTATGATCACACAGAGCTCTAAAGTAGCTTTCTGTTACGTTACTTGGGTTTCAGTGGGACGGGCTCGCTGTATTCCCTGACTGGTCCCTGGAGATCGTGTTAGCTGCTGTCAAAGACAGTCCTCCTTTTGATTGCTTTGGTATGTAGCAGACTGCCGTGGTCACCCACAGTTTGAATTGAAGGCACCAACTGGTCTGCAAACACTTGCAGAGAGGTAGTGAAACTAGAAATTGTTTGCGCTCAAAATAAAAACTGCAATTGATACATGCTGGTTGCAGCAGAAAGGCGACCAAACCAAGGTGGTTTTCAATGTAGAACCCTCTTTGCGACCAATTTCACATAGTGCCTGCCAGCAACTGCTCACAAACTGACTGTGCAATACACAATTTTGTTATTTCGCCCTGTGGTTGTCGACCACCAGCCTGTGTGACTGAAGCCTGGAAACTGGCACCTCCACAGTCCGCTATCTGATTTTCTGCTGATTTGCCATGCAGCAGTATTGATGACACACAATAGCGCCACTGTCCTTGAAACTCATCTTTACTCGTCTTTCTTTGCATAAATTCAGTGTGAATACAAACTGGATCAGAGTTACAGGGGTAACAAAATGGAATTCATTCTTTGGTTTCAACTAAATTAGCCAAACAACCGTGAAAGTCGGGAAGCAACAACAGCAAAGTACAGAATGCTAAAAAATGAAATCCTGACCATATAAGTTCACAAGAAAAATGCTTTATTATAACAGCAGGACTGTGGCTCAGGAACAGGCAGAGTGTGGTGTCCACCAATCAAAAGGCCTGTGATTCAGTCGGCACTTCCTCCAGTCAGCATGTTCTGCCACAAGACACTAAATGCCAAATATGTATATCCATGATGCAAAAGAACAAATTTGTTGCATTCATTAAAGTGGATCTATTATCATTTTCCTTATTTTCTATTATAAATTCATTTTTTTCATGATATTATCTGCAATAAATCTGTATATTTGCAGATCATTCCTGACAGTCAGGTGTTTTAGGGCTGATCTAAACATCTTTCCAGTTTCTACTCTCGTCTCCTCATGATGTCAGTGAGAGCGGATATCCTTAATCTGTTCATCTCACACACACAGCTCTAACCCTGCTAACCTGCTGTTTACGAGGGGCACCCAATTCCAAGATAAATGACTAAAAGAGAGGCTGGCGCTGAAGGTAGAGGAGTTAAAGCTCATTTCAGGTAGTGGATGAAATGATAGATGGCACCAAGGCCCAGAGCAAGCGCTATGAAACACACACAGCCGCACTTATTCAAGAACAAAAATGTGGCGATGGAAATGAGCACAGTAAGTCTCCCTTAACAAAGAGCACTCTGGAAGTGTGTATAAATGGGTAAAATCTGGTTTGCAGTCTGAGACTCTATTAGCAGTCAAAGAACAGAAAAGCCCTACACGTACGCTAGTCCATTTTCTGCTTCGATAACAAAAAGCAGCTGTTATGAAAGTCATGAATAACGGACCTTGTGAGTGAATCTCAGGGTTTCCTGTCTGAGGTCTTGTTTTTGAACAATGGAATGAGTAATTTTTGCTTTTGTTCAGGTGAGAAGGGTTTGAAACAGCACCTTGACTTTTGTAAGAGGAAACATTGATTTTACTGCTGTGTAAGTCCTGCTCCATTCCTTCTCAGAGAAAACTCGAGCTCTATTTACAGGCGCTGCTGCTGTGTTACACTCACCCTGATGTCCTTGGGGTGCTCACCCTCGGCAATCCTCACCATCCACAGGAACTTGTTAATATCGTCGCCTGAGTAACCAATTACACCTCCAAAGATGATCAGCACATAGTCCACGTCCAGGGACCTCATGATCTGGTAGGCTGCACTCTCATTGGAAGACATGGCCTTTCCCACCTAGAAAGAAAGTGATGGAGATTGAGAAGTTATCCTTTAGCTGAGCTTTCCCCGTTTCACAAGAGATGACGCTTCGGCAGAGCGGCGGGACAAAGGAGAGCTGTTAAACGGAGATCCGTGATGCATGATACTCTGATGGCGTTTCCCGTGGACAGATGCCGACGAGACAACAGGCATTCGGTAGGAAGTGAGAGTGAAGAAAGCTAGAGGGGCTTTAAGTAAAAGGAAAAAACATTTGTCTACATTTGGCAGCAGAGAGGAAAAAAGAATAAATCAAACCCACAGAATCTGACAGCAATTAACTGAAATCTCCCCACAGTGTAAATTCAATAGGAAAAAGTTTAAGCAAACAAGATTATCTGGCTTGTTGGAAGCGGCCGTTTTATACAATATGGCAATTACATTTAAAAACAAATAAATAAATAAGTGAAGAGCTTGCTAATCATCCAGCGGCTGCGAGAGGAAACCATTTATTTCTCTGCATGTGCTTCCATCCACGAGCAAAATGGGGAAGAAGACAGATGAAGACAAGAAAGACGATAACAGAAAAGCCCTTACCAGCGCTATGTGACTGTTGTTCCACGTGTTATTGTCCACTAAAGTGGTCCTGTTAGCCATGCCCGCTATCTGATAACCGTAGTCCCACCAGGACATGACACGTGCATGCTCATCAGTATTCTGTCTTAACCAGTAGTAAGCCTCCCTGAAGTCATCCAGGATGTTACGCGTCCTAACAAGGGGGAAGAAAAAAAGAAAAAATAAGGCTGACAGGTAACCGCGTTGGTTGGCAGGCATATAGCTGAGGAAGCCATTAATATTTCAGTTAGGACTTTAAATCAGAAGGGCAACAACAGCTGAAAATAGAGCATCCATATATAATGAACTGAGGGTTTAAAAAAAACAAAAAAACAACACCTTGCACTTTAAATGTTCACGTCCTAAATTTACCTTGCGCACAGGGAGCAGACACGAAGCCAGGGAACCAATTAGCTCTAGGTATGGTAATCATATTATGTCTGTGTCTGTGTGCGTGGGCGTATACGTGCAAGAAAAAAAGAGCAGAGTGACAGACACGCTGCTCCCAGCAGCATAGCTAAACCACTGTCTGAGAACTACTGTAGTACCATTAATATATGCATGAGAACTTGCATCTACCACTTAGTCTCGGTCTCCAATATTTCCTCCTCAATGCTTTAAAAGAATAATTATGCCTGTAAAGAGTCTGAGAGAGAATAATACATCAGCTTTTTGTAACCTAAGAGATGCTTACTGTGACCTAGAAGATTAAAAGTTAATCAGGTACGGCCTCACATATCAATATTTCTCCAATCCCCTTGTGAAATATGCTCGCTCTCTTGCTGCACCGCACATACGTGCTAATTTGCATGCAAGGTGGAGGAGCCCATCCTTCTTCACTATGAAGCATCATGGGAGGCATTGCTCTGCTCTTTGCAGTTGCTTTACATCCATGTACACAGCGCTCTCACCCGTCGTGGTTGTATGAGGCGAGCACCACGCTGGGGCTGGAGTAGGCGTTGCTGGTGACCCACGTGCAGTGGACGGCGAACATCATGAGCAGCATCAACATGAGCATGGTGACTATGGACTTGATATTTGGACCCAAACCCTCCTCTGCTTTCTCCTGCTCCGACACGTGTTTGCGCACCTTGCCGGCCTGCAGGGGGAGACAAAACACCATCAGGAGGGGAGGCAAACGAGTCTGAAGCGTTCCAGAAATCTGAATTATTGAGTGTGATAAATTATTGAATGAACTAATAAGAGAAGTATTTTAGAGTATCCTCAGCTTTTTTTGCTCACTGTGTGAAGACGTATCAGTGAGAAATGTGAGAAAATCCCTGTGATGAGGAGCAAGAAAACTGAAGTAAAAAAATAAGCACCGGAGATGATCTGTACCAAATTAACACCTTCAGTTGCTTCCTCTCACACCCAAACTGCATGCTGAAACCCAACAAACAGGGACAGCATGAATGATAGACATGAAAATTAACTTTTGAACCCATCACTGCAGGAAAAGTGGGATTTCTGTTGCTGTAAATTGCAGTGGGCGCGCGGGGATCTAGAAGTGGTGCTGAAAATTTCCAGGAGATGTCAGAAATTGAAGTCCAATTTCAATTTCTGGCAGCTTACACCCCCTTTATAACTTGTAAGTAGTGAAGCTTTGGGGAAATTCTAAACAGAACAACAGGGGGTCAGCCACTGCACCAGAAGTTGAATCTATTTTAAGCTCTTCCCTGGTTTCTTCTGTTGGTGCCTTGTGTCAGCGAGCGGTCATAATGTGATGTGATATGTATGTAATTTGTTCACAGGTTTGTCTTGTAAATGAGACTGTGATCTTAATTAGACTACCTGAATAAATACATCTCAATTAAGCTGCTAACTAATTAAGTATCCACATGTAACCACGACACATTCAAAGGACAAAACTGAAACGCAAAAAGGGCTTAAACTCCAAATTTCAGATCTAAACGCGTTGACGTCATTCAATGTTCCCAAACCTGTGTGCGAACTCGGCCGACGACCTTTGATATTTGCCATTTTACCAGTATTTTTATGAAGTGTGTTGTTTGAGATAAAAAGGCATTTTAGAAACCTCTCTAGAAGAGAGAGGTGTTTTGGAGAAAGCAAAAAAAGAAAGATGGAATTACGTGGCTGTAACTGACGCATCCTCAGCCGTGACTACAGAAAAGAGTTCAACATTCAACAAAGGCGGCTAAAATTATGGCAACAGAATCAAACAGTTGCCGCTGAATCACAGCTGAATCACAGTTTACCCAAACTGGTGGGGAGTGAGGAGGGAAGCTGACAAATACGCAACTGATGAATCCAAACCCCAAAAGGTGCCACGAAAGTGTGAAACACCCCACGGGTGTTCACTTGTTGACAGCTTTTTGACTTTGCTCATTTTATTACATTTTTCCCGGACAAAAGTTTATTCCCACAGACACTTGACCTGTCACATGACATCAACAAAGTGTAGCATTATCAATACTGGAGATCAGTGAAGTGTAAATTCAGCAGTTTCTCTGCCGTGCTTTGACCTTGTCGTAGAGGTTCCCGGAGTTCCTCTTGTCATCTTCGTCGCTGCTGTCCTCAGCAGGGGGTTTCTCCCTCTTTGTGTCGTCTCCCATGTAATGCTCAAAGACGCTGGAGAAAGCCACGGCTGACAGCATGCAGACGACCGGAGTCAGAGTCAGCATCAGACGCACCATCACGCCGGCAAAATAGACTGCGCTGATGGCATAGAGAGCCACTGGAAGACAGGAGACAAAGAAGGCGGTGGTTGAGAGAAACTTAAAAAACCGAGAATAAGGAAAGCAAAGTCGACAAAGGTGACACAAGGAGAAAGACGGTGTGAATATAAAGGAGACAAAATGAGTCGGTGTTGGAGGCAGATAAAGATACGGAAAGAGAAATTGAGTTGTTAGAGTAACACTGAATAATCAGTCTATGTTAGCACTGCAGATCTCAAACCCTGAATAGAGGAGCACTGGCTGTTCTTTGTCCTTGAAAAGCACCGACCCGGCTCAACAGGTGTGTGGCTAATCAATACCTGTAATTGGCTAATTAAGTCTGTGGGAGAAACAGGCTGCTGAAGGACTTTGTTTCCAGCACTTAAGGGTTCCTTGCCCTCCATCTTGGCTGGCTAACCCTAAGTTTTATTTAAGCTGCTGTATAAAGAAGTTCAATCTCATTATTTCAGGCTTTTTCAAAGCTGAGAGTGCTTAAAGCTACTCGAGAAAGGATGCGGTGTCCACAGACTGGCCTCCTAGTCACGACGTTCTACCCATTTTTATTTTTATTTTATATAAATCATGCATTGTAATCACAGATGATCAAATAAACTCCACTAAAAACAGAACCATTATTAATTCAAGAGCTAATCCCAGCTGACAATGAATCAGGTATGACAGAGGAGCTATTTCAGGAATCCCTGGCTCTCTATTTATTTGCTCCATAGACAATATTACAGGCCTGACTGTTGGAGAATTTAAGGGCTGTGATGGGCATGAAATTCTCCTGGTTGAATTATCGGTCGTTAAATTTTTCAAGACAAATTAGAAAATACCTGCTTCTTCACTGAAAAGTCAAACGTAGACGCTGTATACATGACAGGATAAATGACTTCTTAGGTGGGTTTCAATAAGAAGCATCCAATTACCGAGCTTAAAATGCATCTATGTGCTGCTAAAAGCAGGGGGAATTTCACCATTATATTGCTGACAACAATAACCACCTGTCCGTGGCATATCCAACATCAGGTTGTCGTGGCAGCAGACTAGGGGATTTCAACATCCTTCTCTGCAGCCATACTTTCCAGTTCCTCCTGGGGGATCCCGAGGCATTCCCAGGTCAGATGAGAAACATAAGCTCATCAGTGGTTTCTCAGTTTACCCTGGAGGTGGGAGGAATACCCAGAACACTTCCAAAGGCAGGCGCCCAGGAATCATCCTAACCAGATGCCCAAAACATCTCAGCTGGCTCCTTTCAACCACAGGAGCAGCGGATCTACTCCTCGATCCCTCTGAATGCCTGAGCTCCTTACCCTATCTCTAAGGATGAGCCCTGCTGCCCTGCGGAGGAAATTAATTTCAGCTACTTGCATTCGATAACTTCCTCTTTCAGTTTCAGCCATTACTAGGAAATCATAACCACAGGTGAAAGGGTCTGGACTGCTAGTAAACCAACTAGTAAAACAAAAGCTTTGTCTTTCCACTCAGCTCCGTCTTCATGACAAAAGTCCATTAAAATGCCCGCATTACACACAGGTTTGTCTGTTTTCTATAAATTTTTAACTTGAAAATGCCAAAGATGGATGAATCAAGGAGGGTGAAAAAACAGCAAATAAAAGGTTCCTGAAAGGGCCCGATGAGGCTGGCTTCATAAACTTAAATTCTCCAACCCTAAACCAGCCTCTTTAAAAATCAACACCCATTTAAACCATATTAGGGTTCAAAGTTGCCCATTTTTAGGGGTGTTGCTGCTTACTGATAGGTAGCTCTGATAGATGAAGCGTATTAGAGAGCCAAGTCTCAGAATTGCACTTCTCCTGTTGCCCATCTTTAAATGATTTTTGCAGCTTTGTTCACCCTTTTTAGATAAAACATAGTGAAGACAAGAAAGCAAGTAAAGAGAGTAACCTCCATCTTATACATTTCAAATTTAATGTGATGAAGACGATAAAACGATGAATGGAAATTCTTTTATAGAGACTATTCATTTAAAAATACACAAGCGAACCTGTTTAAGATATAAAATAAAAAGTTAGTGGGGGCACTAAAAGTCAGGTGACTCCAGGAGTATCTGCATAAAATTTCAGGGCCAGTCACTCAATAGTGGTTGAGATGTTTTAGTCTGAACACGGACAGCATTACTGTGTCTAGATTAAACAGGTTTACACGACTTAAAAAACAAAACAAAAGCATTTGTGGTGGTTTATAACATACTGGATCACTCCTCATTCTCCACACCAGAGAAAAATCATGTTTTCATGCATTTATTCATATTTAGAGAGACTCCTACCAAACACCCGTTCATCGTTGATGTTCTTGATGCAGAACCAAAGGCCCGCTGGGAAGGTGCAGACCAGGATGTGTAGGTCAAAGAAGAAGGACACCCACGTCGTCGGCTGGTGCTCCGACACCGACGCTATGATGGGGATGTGGATCTTAGCGTAGCTGCGTGTAGAAGGAAGGGAGGAGGGGAGAAATCGGGAGGAGGGAAGAGACTGGTGTAATTCATGTCGAGCTGAATGCTTTGGGAGTGTTGAGACAAATTATACAATAGATCCTCCTGATTAACTCAAGAATTATGAGTGGGGTCGGGGGGTAATTTTGCTCCCCCACATGCTTATGGTAAAATATGAAGAAATTTAGCACTACTGATGAGTAATGTACTTTTCTGCTAGTAGTTTCTGATCTGTGTGTTCCCTGTTTATTCCTAATGGGCTTTTACACAGCACTTTCTGTACAATCTTAAATATTTCTCTCTCAAGTGTTTTGTTATTACAGCTGGGAAAGAAACAACACACAGCGCATTAAGGAATTAGTATCAGCCTCCGAAGGAAAGGAAGGGGGGAGGCATCAGTTACTGCTTTAGTCAGCAAACTGGGGTATTTGGGAGGGGGGCATTGATTCGGAAATATCAAACACACTGCGGAGCGTTTGGAAAACATAGCACTGCCTGGTGCTTTTTGGGAGTAAGACAATACTTCAACACAGCTTGTGCTCCACAGTTTTCCCCTCTGGGATGTTGAGAGGGGAAGGGGGGTAATATCCATCTCAGGACACACACACACACGGCTGAACAAGCGGTCCATCGACAGCGAGAGTGTGAAGGTCAGCAGAGCTTACCCGGTGTCCCAGAGAGAGTAGAAACGACCACTCCACGGAGCAATGTATCCTAGAGGCAGAAGAAAAGACGATCAATAAAGAGAGGCTCATCTTTAAATGCTTTCCATTTAAGACTTGAAATACGAGGACTGCAACTGGGGGTTCGGAGGGGGTTGGGGGGTTAATATAAAGACGAGCAAGATTAAAGTTGTTTGTTACAGCAACATTGTGAGGAACAAAAATATAACAGAAACTTTAATTTGCCTCCCCTTTGTTGCAACAATATGTAATTATTTATAGGGCAAACTCTGCCCAACTGTGCAGCTCTGAATAAATAAAAAGAAAAGAAAAATATATAATGCAACCTGCTGGTCTGGAAATCCGTAGCAAAGACTGATCGAGGATAACAAACCTGACGAATAGAATATACTGCTAGCATTAGCTAAGTGATAACAAAGAAATCTAATGCACAAATGTGTACAAAAATGACCAATAATGACCAAAAAATCTTTAGCTGTGAAGAGACATCCAGTGGAAGTTTATGACGTAATGATTTTATGACTTAGTTCCGTCTGATTTGTTCTGAAATACGGTGAAGACCCGACTGAGATTTTCGCGGCTTTAAAACAACATTACAACTAAACTTTCTGCCAACCATAGTTCAAAACCCAGAAACCTCTCAGTGGAGAATGTGTCAGTGCTGAGAATATATTCAGCTGATGTTACTTAATTACTGGAATTGACTTGTTTATGAATGTAACTGAAACCGTTTAGGCTGCAAATTAAGCTGCACAGGGTATTTTATGTGCACATACAAATGTCTTATTTTGGTTGAGCTTTGATCTGAAATATATTTCAGCTGAACTGTTGCCCGCGGGCTCTCACAGGCACTCTCACAGGGGGGGAAAAACCTAGAACTCTTACATATTTCTGGATTTTGTGTCATGTTGTACCCACATACGGCTGTGACATGTCCTGTGCAGCTCTTTAAAAGATAACATGAAAAATGTGTTTAATCTATAAAACTCTGAACAAAGCTCTTAACGAATGCAGGCAAGAGAAAGATGGTGTTTTACTGAGAGCTGATTTAAAGGATGACACTGATTTAATCAATCGATGCTTGGCTCCGAGTTAAAGATACTGAGAAAACCCACCCGGGTATAATGCTGCAGACTTTGAAATGAGGGGAGTGGGGGTGTCCTGACAGACCAGAGGAGTGAGACATGCGCAGTCTCACCTCAAAAACGGTCTTCAACTCCCACAGCTCCATTTAGATGGGAGACAGATCACAGCATTTATTAGATGAAGCAATTATCCTCAAGAGACTGGGATTCTGCATCCATATGAGGCCAATCAGTTCTAAGGCAGGAAGCTCCTAACAGTCCAAGCATGCCAGCATTATGTCGGCTATAATGTGCCATCATGTCTTTGCTCTTAGTACAAGCCAGAGGAGTCTAGATAATTTGCAGGAATATAGCAATCAAGACGAGACTCTTAGCTTTAATTTAAAGATATCTGAATTAAGGAAATATAGTCATTTTGTACAGTCAGCTATTTCCAGAGGCTCAAATCTACGGTTTCAATAACAGATGTAGACCATTTCTATGCCATTTCTTTCACAAATTAAGCAGTTAAGTTATTCATACATTTTATTATCCTCATATTATTATTTGTATATGAACATAAACTGGTGCTGGCACTGTTGCCTCGCAGCAAGGTGCTGAGTTCAACGCCAACATCTGGCCTGGGCCTTTCTGCATTTGTGCGGGTACTCTGGCTTCCTCCCACAGTCCAAAGACATGCAGTTAGCAGGGTTAGGTTAACTGATGATTCTAAATTGCCCTTATATGTGAATGTGAGTGTGACAACTTGTCTGTCTCTATGTGTTAGCCCTGCAATAGACTGGCCCCCCCTCGCTCCCTATGACAGCTGGGATACGCTTCAGCCCCCCCACGACCTTGATATGGATAAGGAAGAGAACGGATGGATGGACAAATGAACATAAACTAAAAAGGAAATAAAAGTGATGACAAGAAACAGTTACGGTAATTTCCAAACCAAAAACCAAAAACCCACAACACTGATTTCCTTTAAGATTCAGCAGGAGAGAGAGAGAGAGAGAACATCTCTCCATTACATAGTTGTCCTTCACAAGTTTGAAAATCTTGCAGTAAAAGCATGTCTTGTTTTCTTGCTTGCAGCAAAGTTTGTTTTGGAAAAAAGTCTCGCTGAGGTCACGTTTATGGGAAATCGCCTCGATAAACCACATCAAAGACGAGAAAAATCTTTAGTGCTCTCTCTACGACCTGATGCGGGTCTGCCAAAATGAATCTTCAAAGTTGGGCTCTAGAATTCGGAAAACTTATCCGTAAAGATGCAAGATGAGGTCAAAGGGGCCTTTGAAACGGGGAGGATCAAGATTTTTGGTAAATACCCACACATAATGGTGAACTCTGCAACATCTGGATATATAGAGAAGACAGTGGAATGCCTACTTAAAGATCTTAATGTGAGACTATCTGAAACGGCTCTATTTGGACAGATGGACTTGATCTGTAAGCACTTTGGAGTAGACAGTCATATAATAAATACATATTAAACTCGCTTACAGGCAACTCTGTATTTGATCAGTTAACGACATATGAGGCCAGTTTGAAGCAACACACGATAAAGGCGGAAAATCCAGTGAGATTAAGTTGTTTTAAAGTGTCCTCTGTGGGCTGTTGTGTACCAAATTCTCCATATCTTAATGCTTTTAAAATATGACGGTAAAAGACTTGTGTGGCCTTTAAAGTCTAATCAGTCAGCCGAATTGTGCTCTTAAATCTGAATCCTTCGGCAGGAGACAAAAAGGGGGGGAAAAAAGAAGGAAAAATCAATAAATAAACAGCAAGAAGGCAACATTTTAAACCGTCTGAAACTCGAGCCCTTTGGCCACAAACTGAAAATAATGGGCAAAACATCAACAAGGACAAAGTTTGACCAGCTGGCTGCACGCGCTGGGGTCCAACAATCAAAAACAGCATTTCACATGGTGGAGCACAAGCCTCCACAAATTTTCTCCAACAGCAAAGCTGCAGCAATCATATCAGTTTATATTTGTTTATCATTTGCCTTCCAGGTTTCATTTTCTGACAAACACGAGCGCGAGTTAAAAGCCCGATGGAGAGGCCCGGAGGTTAGGCCATCGGGGAATAGAGTAGGAGCGCGCTAACTTTTGGCTAAAAGAAGAAAACAAAATGCAGAATGGCTGAAATCCCAGATCTGGATCAACATTCAAATTTAGTTAATGGTTCCTTTCACAAAAGACTGGCTGCCCAACAAATCTCAACATAATTTAGGTTTTGGTTTTTTTCAGAGGATGAAAACATGATCATCCTCCACTTTGTCAGTCTTATGAGAAAGTAATCATCGGCTATGAAGTGATCTGACCGTCTCTCAACCAATCTTGCCACGTAAGTGCACCTACCATCCATCTGTGTTTGATTTGCATTTTTTCTAAGGCTCTGTTTCATTTCTCAACAAAGAGGATCTTTGTATTTGTTAGACTGGGTGGGAACAAGTTTAACCAATGCTCAGCTGTGAACACTGTTTACTCTGGTGGTAAACTTGAAGCCATGCTAAAATGATTAAAATAGTTGTACCTTCTCAAACTGTTCCCAAACTAAAAGCTCATGATTTAATTTGTTAGCTCTGGCTGATTTTATAAAACCATTAAAAGTGAAGCTGAAAGCAAAAAATCTGACAAATCTGACTACTAAGAATAAGGTGCAGTCAGTACTGTGTGAGTTTATTTAAAAGGAAAAAAAGAACAGTGTACTTACAAACATTAATTGATGAGTGTATAATTATGGCTTCAAAAAGATTCTCTTAAACATTGAATCCACTAAAAACACATAAGAGTGGGCGCTAGTTTGTGGAGGCCATCTTGAATATAGTGGCTGAGATGGACAACGCCATTCTGCCTAACTGCATTTTATGTTTGTGGTTCGAGACCTATGTATTACTCCTTTTAAGTTAATTTCAAGATCACAGACAACTCTTTCAAACCACATGCAACCATTCAACACTTACACCTGTATATTTTATCATCTCTTTCTCATTGAGTTTTTCTAATTGTCCACCGCTGCTCTAATTCCTTCCTCATTTCCCCATCCTCCTCTTCCTCCTCACCTCAAACTTAATCTCCTGAACTTAAGTCAGGACTAACACATGAAAATGTGCATAAACATGCTTATTGATTACCACATTGTCACAACTACTTATTGTCAACAGATCAGATATGTCTGCAGACAGCTTAGTGTGAGCCAGCTAAACAAAAACAGCTGGTTATATGCTAACAGTATGCTAGCTAATGTTAGGCTCGAGTGTCCTGATGATCACACTTTCCCTCCAATAAAACAGTGTGATTACATTCTTACAAGTGGCCAAGTCACTTCAAAGAAAGTTTCACTAACAGCAGCTAACACAACATAAACAGCAGTCCTTACCCACTCAGGATATCCTCGACAACTAACCTCAGTATTGCTGTCAGATGGAAGTCAGCGTCACTGACTCATTGACTCGTATCGGACTCCAACACAAAGTTTTAGAGCCTCCAAAGTAATTAGATGTGGAAACCAAGTATTTTGACAACTGAGGTAAACAGCAGACTGACAGCCTACTCTCAGTGTAGATAAACAATGATCAGGTCCTACTGTAGCTGGGATTATGCAGTTGAAATGGAAGGGGTAAGAAAACAGAATTGACTGCTCACATCTAGTAATGGTATTTTACACACTTTGCCCTTTAAGATGATTTTAAAAAAACCCTCTGAGAACTGAAAACAAACAAATGACACAGCTTACAAGGTATGGACGCAGCATGTGCATCAGGACATACAGACCTGTGTATGTGAGATAGATCACTGTGAGGAAGACCACACCAGCAGCGAGAGAGACTCCGAGGAAGAACAGTGTCTGGAATTCCTGTCTGGTCAGCCTGTCCTTTAGGTACTGCAGGAACGCATAGGCTTGGAGGAGTGCAAACACACCTGAGAAAAAGACAGATAAAAGAACGTGAGCCAACATACAAAGGAAACTCACACTGAATATTTGAGGAGGTTCCTACTGATGCGGCATCCTGCAGGGAGCAAAGCAAGCTTACATGGTCGAGAAGCACTGCTATTTTAAACAGTATACTGATAAAGCACTCCACAACAGCCCTGCTGGCTACTCACGTAGATGTGAAAGACTAATATTGCTGGACAGCATATTTCAAATGCATGGAAGAAATGTGTGTAAATAAACCTCTCCTTTTATTGTCTCGTCATTCTTTTTCAGCCCCTTAGGTTATACTTGCTTTTCCCGTTTCCTTCCTCTGTCACTTTCTCAGAGCTGTTTTTCCCCAGCGTGCCTGTGTTTGGCAAATTTGATATAAAAATTGAGAAGCGTGAAAAGATCCTGTTATCCCCCCCCCTCTCCTATTTCATCACCTACCATCTTTCATCAAACCTTCTGTGATATTTCCCTGCTTTCCTCCGCCCTCAGCGATCGCCTACAGCAGGTCTCACCCATTTCCAAGGTTAAGCCCCTGCCTGTCTCCTGGAGTGCCGCCATGATGCTAACACGCTTGTCACTCCATGCCACTCTGCTTTCCTGCCTCAGGGGCCGACATCTCAGCGGTACCGACAGGTCCATGGCTCTGTCACTCTCTTCCTGCCTCCCACTGTGCTCCGTGAATGCTACCACCAGATGTTCTGAGCAGCTGCTACCCAGAGCGACATAAAACCACACTTGCTCTTTGAGAGCGAGCGGGGAGCCAAAAACGCAGAGAGGCAGAGATGATTTTTGATGGTGCATTCTTCAAAGCCTCTCGTAATGCTGTTTGTGTTGGAGAGATCCAGGAAAACAGGGACACTTCAGAGTACACCTACCTGCTGTGGCGTTAAGTGAATTCTCCAAAAGGCCTCCGCTCATCTTCTTAAAGCTGCCAACAACGTAAACGAATCGTGCACATATGTACGCACCCATCCATGCTGTCAGCAAGCAGATGGGGCTCACACTTGAGAGACGATACTCAACAAGCTTTAATAAGCTACCCACAAGCCAAAATGAACAGTGCTTAAAGAGCTAAGCCCATATGGGTGGCATGTAGGTGCTTACCCATATCCATTTCATAGATGTACCAATGTTCTCCTGCAGACAGAGCGTGACTATCACTGTAGGCACAAGGGGATTCGATTCCTGCTGCAGCCAACCACTCAGAGCATGTGCAATCACCAGTGGGTGCTTTGGATATCAAACAAGCCTGCACAGTTCCAGCTTTAATAGACAAACAACTGCAATAAGACCTAACTTTCCATTTGTGGCCAGAGTTTATAAACAAGTGTGTAAGTGAATAAAACCTGCAATATCGTTTACTGTCAGCAGGAGGCGACACCTCTTGCTGCAGAAAGAAGTATACTAAAAAAACAATTCTTTAGCTCACTTTATAATTTTCCTGATGCCTTTCTCATCACACACGCTACCAATCTGAGCCTGGTTCTGTCTGAAGGAAGGACAGTTTCTTCCTGTTAACAGGGAGTTTTTCCTTCCCAGTGGTGCCAAATGCTTTCTTAAAGGGGACCATCTGATTGTTGTTTTTTTCCCTGTATTATTGTAGGGTCTCTACGTTACAATATAAAGCACCTTGAGGCGACTGCTGTTGTGATTTGGTGCTATATAAATAAAGATGAAGCGACTTGAACTGAAATTCCAGGTCTTAAACCCTAGGTTCAAGTCTTATTTAATTGGCTGTAGCTCAGGAGGTACAGCAGGTCATCTACTAATCAGAATGATCGAACTTCAGATACATTCATCTGAGAGTGAATGTTAGATAGAAAGCATGTAGAAAAAAAGCGCTTATGTGAATGGGTGAAGTACGTTGTACAAAGTGATTTGAGTGCTCGGTTAGAAAAGCACTAAATAAGAACTAATGCATTTACCATTTTATACAGAATGATATTCAACTTGCAAATTATGGTCCTATTTAGGGTAAAATATGATAAAGTAGGGCATGTTTCATGCTATGGCTACTTTGTGAGTGGCAGGTCACTAACTTATGAGCGTGTTTCTTCAGGTTTTGATTCAGCACTGTTGTAAAGGTTATCACATTTGGAAGTGAAAGATGGGATAAGCCCAAGAGGGGGGAGACAAACCCAGCCTCAGGACATAGGCTAGTGTATTCCTTGAGCAGGTGCCAAGCACAGATAACGGGGAGAGTTACATCAGGAAGGGCATCTGGAATCAAATCTGTGCCATATCAGATCCATTCCCTGTGGTGACCCCTTGGGACACAAGGGAGCAGCCGAAAGTACTCACTCATCACCTCTGGTTTCATAAATCCAGATCGCAATGGGCATAATGCTCAGTCTGAGGCGTTAAAATGGGATACCACTAACTAACAGGTGATGTCATGGTGGCTACATCCATCTCTTATTTACAGTCTATGGTTGTGGCAGAAATTCCTTGACAGTCGCAGCAGACTGAAAGCTGAAATAACAGCTTTGAATTATAATTTCTGCAATGCGTCCATATGATGAGCAAGGTCCTGAGAGATATATTGCTCAATTATTTTATTCAGCCACATTTCACACAGTGTTGGTATCCAAACTACTCTATTGAAATTCAAAGCACATAATAACTGAAGTGTTTTATCCGAGTTAAAGGGAACACTCTGAACATTTGTTCAGTCAATATAAACATACTGATTAGATCAGCTGTTAGCACAAATAACGGCTTGTTCCTGCTTTAGGTAGGATAAAGAGAAATATGCTTGTGTATTCATGTATTTGTGACATCTGGTTATGAGTGAGTCATAAATTTGGAATAAAGAGCAGCAGTATCTTCCAAATACTGCTGACTTCATCATCAGATGTCTTGAGCTTTGTAAAGGGGAACCTGTTGTTCCAGGCTGAATAGAGGATCAGTCATACTGCAGGTACAGAGGGTGAGACTTACCAGCAGCAGCCATGTGCTCACTCGTCCTGATTGGCTGGAAGCCGACGAAAGGGATCTGCATGGACAGTATGAGGCCCACAATGTAGAAAGTGCTGTAAGCTGTAGAGAGGAGAACAGCGGAGAAACGGGGAAAGACCAGAAAAAAAGTAAATCATTAAAATAAAGCTACACCGCTAAGAAAAAAAGCACAATTTGGGTTCGACTGAGGGAAATCAACTTCGGTAGGGGTATTTAAAGTCTATTGATTTTCACTGTTGTACCTCAGAGGGAGCAAATACAAAATACCTAATCCGATGTCATTTACTGAGAAAATGGGAGTTGGCTCGGCGTGGTGTGGTCGGGAGGCCCGAAGTGAGATGACAGTGCTGAGAACAGTGCAACTCCCACCATTGTAGCTTCGGGAAACCAATTCGCAGATGCACCACTTTAATTAAGATTTCATACTCTTCCTGAAGAGTGTGCCTCGTTTTTGAAGTAGCTCTGACCGCCCTCAGCGATCTTTTTTTCTCTCCACACATCTGCTATTGACTCATGACAGACAGAGACGAATTGCGAGGGAACAGGCTACGAGGCATTTTATTAAACTAGGATTTTCTTTCTTTTTTTTTTTTTAACCCCTCTGCTTTTTTTTTTTATGTGTTCCTTCATTGCAGTTGAACAACACCTGACTCTGAAAAGAGGCGGTAAGGAATAGAGCAGGTGTCTTTTTTTTGGAATAAGTCTACAAATATATTTCCCCATCTTTCATTTACTACGAAAAGCCGCATGATGAATGAAGCAGCTATTCTTGAGGAACAGCGAAGACTGTAGAAATGTTTCCACCTCCTCTAACAGCCCTGCTTCACCAAGCAGAGTTTAATTGTTGTAGGAGCAAAGGTAGGTCAAAGCCCTCTTACTGTGAAGAGCCCATAATTTATTTTCAGTGCTCTCAAAGACTGTGCTTTCCAGTTACAGTGAGTACAACATATAATCATGCAGAGATGATACTTGACATGGTATCATTCATCTTGACCACAATAGTGGCGTCTGCTATAAATTCATCCCGAGCTGAGGACGGATGTGAGGACGGTGGAGGGTTCTCCGAGACAACGGATAACGTGCTGGAGCCGCCACGTGCATTCGTGAAACTCGGACGTTATCTGTGGGATAACAAGCCTACCCACTTCACCGGTTCTCTACCTCCAGTATATGCAAAGAATAGAAAAATAAATAAAAAATAAAGAGGATCAGGTAGCAGGTGGATACATTTACTGCTAAGTGGTGCGTGGGTGTATAGATGTCTGCACTGCTGATGATGGAATGCTTGCTGTTGTGAGAGACGAGCACAGGCGTGACTGGGCATTTGAGCTTGTTTCAGGGTCAAATGCTCGGGCAGCCATGTTGTGAGATGCATGTGTGCATGAGCGCTGGTTTTCCTGTATAGTGCCCACATTCATATTCTAATGAGAGAGGATCTAAAAACACGAGCGAGTCTCCAATACAGAGTCGGGTATGTGGGCGAGTTTTAAATATCAAGCCGCATGGTGAAAGTTGTCGTCTGGCGTGAGTGCTTGCACGCTCTGTGCTCGTGTTTGGCGTGTGTGACCATCTTACCGATATAGACTCTCCTACTGTAGCGTTGCATCAGGAGCAGCACAAACACATGCAGCGGGATCAGGTTGATAATAAACACGTAACCTCCCCACGCCGACACCTAGAACACAAATACACAGACATGTCAGTAAACGGACATTCATCATTACTCAGTTTTTTGTGAGTGGGTGGTGGGTGGGTGATGCCCATGTAAAACATGGAGGTACCAATGATTTTGTCACGTATTGCTTTGTGGTCTCATGTTTGGCATTTTGATCGTCACTGTTTGGCGCTTAAAGCTGATCGTGAGCGAGTGGGTGTGTTTAACTGTGAAATTGAGGACACTATTCTCACAACATGCCAATCAAAAGGTAACCACGCTTTAAATTATACCATTTTTTCCCTCTTCTTTCTTTAACTGGACCAAAAAGTCTGTCTTTGCATAAAGTTTGTAAAGAAACAGTAATGTAGATATGTTTAAGACTTCAATGCTCATTAAGTCAATAAAAAAAATTGAAGGAAAAAAAAAAAAAAGGAAAACACATTTTTACGAGTGCTTGGATTTCATATGACATGACATATGACACTGGCATCAGAAGGTGACAGTCATGTGTCTACAAGCTGCTTGGCAACCATCACTAAACAGCAAAATCTGAAGAATACTGACAACTGCCGGGTGTCACACCAATACAGCCTGTGTGTTGAGAGTCTATGCTTGTGTAGAAACAGGAAAAACAAAGAACAATGCAACCAGCTGTCTAGTGTAAAATCCTATCCCTAATAGAAAGGCAAAACTCTGTGCAGTCATAGAACTAGAAGCATTAAAATGGCTCGTGCAGGCTACGTTTTCCTCTGCAACAGTGTTGGAACCCCCAAATGAATGTTAAACATCTGGCAACATTCAATCTGTTTTGTTAATTCAAACTGTTCAAACCACTTAACCTCACTAGCTTCAAACAGAAGTAGTCATAAACAACTGTTGCAAAAAGCATTTACTTTTATCATCAATTAACAATCAGCTAATGGCTCACTCTATATAATGTCAACCAAAACCGTAAAAGATGCCACTGCAGCTTCTCTGAGCTCGAGGCAATGACTATTACTGCTTTGGATCTTCTGACCAACCAAAACCTGAACAGACTAATTCAACGGATGTAAAATCTTCTTTACTGCTGTTTCACTATTAAATGCAGGCACACTGCTGTAAAAGGAAAAACAGACATATATAGATTCAATAAAAGCCTGGCAATAATACTTTACATGTTAGATGCACCAATAACTTTAAAAGCACCACTAAAATTATACAGTTTCTGAGGTCTGCTGGGTTTCACAACTGTGGATGTGGGGGCCATAAAACTATGGCCCCAAAAGTGGGGAAGAGAAGAAAAGAAAAAAGAAAAAAAACCCATCACTGACAAGTTTTCAATTGCCTGTACTTGCAAAGGGCAAATGGAAATGGTGAGAGCATTAGACAGAGAGACAGAACAGGATGGAGAAAAAGTGAAAGTACACAGTGAAAGCATGGCAGAGCGAGCGAGAGACGGAGGAAAAGTCAAAGCATGTTTGTGCCAGAATGTGAAACCGCGAAAGAGGCAGAGACAGCAGAGAGGGAGGGATCAGAATAACATATGCAAATTGTTTGATCCCTCATTCACAACAGCTTTTGAGAGAGAGAGATCCATTGTACCTGCTAAATGTGCTGAAAAGATCATTCAATACACTTTCACAATCACAGGAAAAATAAGCATGCGTCATGTCTAATTGATAAACAATAATATCCCGCAATGAATAAACAGAGCCAAAGGAAAATTTCTAAATAAGTTCCTCGCAAGTGCAATTATCTTTTGGCAGTCATTCGCATCTGTTCACTCAGATGTTGACAGTCAATTAGTAGCAGGCGGACCGTGACTTATGTGGATGCAAGAGATGACTTCAATTTAAGTATCGTTTTCACTGTTGACACAAGGATGGCTAATCGAGTCCCTGCTGCTGACTGGCTGGGAACTAATTGTAAACATCACACTAGGAGCACAGTGACAGAGGCTAGCTGCTGCACTTGACTCGACCAAATGCAACATGTCTGCTGTGTTTGCCAAACACAACATTATGTACGTGTGTGTCAGTTATGTCCGACACTCCATTTTGCCAAGATGATGCTACAAAGTCTATTTTGAGCAGCTGGGCAGACGTTTACATCTCTGCCTGTCAAGCCAATGACATTACCATCCAGGAAGCACTAGCGGCTAGCTCGAACCAATTGCAACATCATCTCCAGCAAATTGTATAAGCATGACAGAGTCAGGAAAACAGATAATGCAGAGTGGGAGTTTGAATAATGTGGAGGAGTGTTTAATAATCAATATTCCCACACAATATAGAACCAAGACTAACTGATCTCCCTGAAGTATTAAGCAGCTACAGCTATAATAAAATGTAGCTCTAAACAGCTCATTAGCACTGCTCTCTCTTGAATTTGCCCCTTTTTAAAGAAAAGGGTAATAAAATAAGTCCATATGTCGCTCGTGTTAATTTAAAAAAATAAAATAAATCATGTTTACCACCTCCTTCCTTCAGGTTAAACTTTATAAAAACAGGCTGTTTAAAATATTGATCCCTCTGACTAGAACATTATTTAAATGCATTAACGACTCAAAGTTACAACAACACTTTTTAAAAACTTGCTTTTCCCCTTTGGGTATAAGAATCAGGCCACAAGCGTGGAAGCTGAAGTCTGGAGAAATTCCAGTGGCCTAATTGTTATTAACACAAAAAAGTGAGGTCGCCATCATTTGTACTGATACTTTCAGCTGCTTCCTGTGTCTCCCTCGGGGTTGGCACAGTGGATGGATCCACATGCTTCATTCGCCAAAGATTTTACGCCGGATACCCTTCCTGATACATTTTTCCAGACTGGGAGTACACAAGCTTGTGACGCCCCCTGAGGGTGGGTGTCTCCCGTCCCAAAATCGATCTGTGGATCTTTACCTTGTAAGGCAAATGTGTCAACCCCGACAAATGAGCACATTTTTGTCTTACAGCTGTAGAAAATGAAAGTTTTAAGAGTTTCTGTACCAAATGAGCTGTAACGCAGGGCATACTGCAACATGGAGCCAGAAATAGATTTCCATGCTTGATATCCTGAGAAATTAGCACCAAGCTCAATATATTTTTAATCAAGACTTCTCTCTGAGACTACACTTGAGGATAATCATGCTTCAAGCTAAATGGTACAATAAGCACAATAACAGTGACTATGCTTCCATGTTTAAAGGTAAAATTCACTAAGTAGCTTTAAATACATCACAAAACCGCAGAAAAAAATATTTTTAAACTGATAATTGCAGGTGACGAACTGAAATTAAGTCTCTTTGCACCATGGATTTGTCTAATGTCCATGATAAAAGACAATTCTGCGTGAAAGTCCAGGAACAAGCTCCATTTGAAATTACAGCTCTAAACGACAGCCCAGTGCCCGAGCCACAGGGTAACAGCAGAGGGCAGGAATCAGAAAATGTTTGGAGCCAAGTCTTTTAGCCGTTATCGCTCTCTGCATTTCATAGCTGGCTTATCTGATGACCACAGGGCCACTCTGAAGAGGCTATAGAGAACACAGCACGCAACACAGAGAAGGGCTTTACTCTGAATGGGTGTGTGCACGATGTGTGGACATCCATCTGTACACAAGTGTTTCCAGGCTACGTGCACTCACTAGGAACCACTGATTATTTACACACACAAAAAAGGAGGAAATATGTTTGAATTTTTGTGTGTGTGTGTGTGTGTGTGTGTGTGTGTGTGTGTGTGTGTGTGTGTGTGTGTGTGTGTGAAACAAAATAAGTTGCTGGGATAGTGGCAGACCAACCAATAAGTACAATCTTTTAAACACACCTAAAGACACTTTTGTTCTATAGGACTGCACTGAATACCATTTTTGGCCCTTTGGAGGTAATCGACGATATTTAAAGTAGGGTCGGGCAATCTTCTGCACGATCCCATCGTCCTACTGTCTCTCAGTGACTTTGCTACTAACAATTACCAGCCCCAGTGGGTAGGTGGGGACACTCGCTAAGATAGTATTGTTCCCCCTCCATAATGCATACTGTGGGGCCCACACACACAAGACACGCCAGCATGCTCACTCCACAGCGCTCCAAGTTCGTACTGGTGAACGACAGAGAGAAACACACCAGGGAGTTCAGTTCTCACTTCCCGCATGAAGGGAAAGAACGTATGCAATGCCAGTGGGAGAGACTGATTCACATATGATGAGTCAACCTACTGTAATTCATGTCTACAAGTTATATCTAATTATATTGATAATTTGGTATACATCAGCTTTTTCTCCCATTTTCCTTCGTTGAGAATGGCTTCTTGTGTTTTTGATGCTTGAATGATTCTAGTCAGTGTTTTGGCTTAAACACAAACCAAAGAAACACACATGTGCTCGTCTGAAAATGATCAGGTAGGAATGAAAAAGCAGCTAATGTCCAAAGGAAAACTTCAAAACCTTCAGAAAACCTAGAGAACTTTCACTCAAGACTAACCTAAAAATGCCAAGCAAGTCTGGCTGACTGGAAGCAAAATATAAAGAGGAGGGATAGCTATGCACCTTTGCACAGTAATGTAATCTTTCAATTTTCTGTCATTTGGAGATGATGGATCAGTGTAACAGCTCATCACTTTCAAATAAAAGAATAAAATAATTCAAGAGGGCTATAAAGTCGCTAAATGTACTGACAATGCAGTGAACTGACATAATCCAAAACTCAGGTACAGCCCTAGCATTCAGGACAAGAAATAAATACCTGATAAAGTGAAGGATCTGCAGACATGCCCTGAAATTACAGGCTTCTTTACTATAGGAGGGTTTAAAAGTAAGAATAAGCCAGTGCTTCTGGATTTAACAAGCAGACAGTGCAGCTGATGCATGCATCTGTTTTTGCTCTCTACAGCTTTTCCCTCCTTTACTCCAGCCTCACCGCTGGAGGGTTGAAAGGAGGATTTTGCACAGCTGCCAGAAAGGTTCCTGTGGCTCCCGTCCATCAGTCTTTCCAACTGCTCAGATCCTCTTCTTAATCTCATCCTTCTCTGCCCCCTCTTTTCTGATTATACCAACATTTAGGCAGGGGATTTCACCCTCTGTCTCCATATATGCCTTGAAAATGACACATTCAATTAAGCCCCAGGGGAAAACATAGTCTTGGCTATTTCCTGATTAAACTCACAGCATCACATGATATAGTGGGTTAAAGATAAATAAATAAAGGCAGGTTAGCCAGTGTTTGTAGTTCTTTGTGTGCAATATCAAAATGAGAAAGCGGGTGCTGTTAGGAGCTTGGTGCTGTTGGAGATGTACGAACCTAGTGTCATCTGCAGGGGGAGGTTAGCTGCAGACACAGTACAGAGAAACATTGCGGAGAGAGAGAGAGAGCAGGTGTGAAGGAGAGGAAGTAGTAATAAGGAGAAAGAAGCATGGACACAGTGTTCCCTTCCATCTAGAACATCGCAATGTTTTCTCCTTGTGCTGTCTTATCATTCTGTATTTGTTACCATCTTTTTGCCCCCTCCTTATCTTTTCACATCTCTCCATCCCTTTGTCTCCATTCTCTCTTCTATTCACCCTTCCACTACTCTTCTCTGTAGTCCTATCTGTCCACACACCCACTGGACAGAGTCTGATCGATGAAGCTGGATTTTGGTAATCTGTTTCATTTGACATCTCTCCCACTGATGGCCACAGAGATTTAGTCTGGAATGAGCCAGAAGCCTGAGATTTCACAGGCACTCGTGACCGTGACACACACACCAACAAAAACAATGCAAACAATCTGTCCCTGACGCACTGTGCTTGGACTGTCTTTTTATCCAATCCCTGTCATCAACTCCCTGGATGAGCTTGTGCCCGGATTCATAAATAAGGCAGAAAACACCGGATAAACCGTCCCTCCAAGTTTCCGTGCAACACCATGTGACTGCTAGACAGAGTGGACAGCCACTCCAATGCTACCATCTCTGCTCCTGTCTGTTTTTAAAATCATGGCCCAGTTCTGAATTAGAACAAGCAGCGCACACACACACACACACACACACACACACACACACACACACACACACACACACACACACACACACACACACACACACACACACACACACACACACACACACACACACACACAAAGAGGAGTATACCAAGAAAGAAATGCTCTTTAGTTCTATGAACCAAACGCAAAGGACCTTCTGTGTTTTGAACAGTTCAATTCAGCACGTATTTAAATATAGTATTCAAGGATCTTCGAAATCGCAGACAAGAGCCGCAGGTAGCACTTTACAGACGTCAGCTGCAGTGTAAGAAAATTATTCCACAGCAGGGAGAAAGTCTGGCCGCCAGGACGAAGCACTTCCTACAGCATGAGAACATAATGTTTTTGTCTCTTCTCAGAATCCGCCAGTACCAGCGCATTCTAGCGCAACTATTGTGAAATGTTCTATTAGGAGGTTGCTTCATATATAATATAGACTCATGAAATACTAGGTACACCTTTCAGGCACGCAGTTGGACTCCCTTTTGCCTTCACAGCTGCCTTAATTCTTTGCAGCACAGGTTAAAGTTGCTGGAAACATTCCTCAGTCTCTGGTCTCCATTGACATGAAAGCATCACACAGTTTCTGCAGATTTGTCTGCAAATCACATCAGTGATGCAAATCTACGATTGCACCACATCCCAAAGGTCTTCTACTGGATAGAGATCTAGTGACTGTGGAGGCAATTTGAGCATGTTCAGGAAACCTGTTGGAGATGATTCGAGCTTTGTGATGTTATCCTGTTGAAAGCAGCTATCAGATGATGTACACTGTGGTCATAAACGGATGAACGTGGCCAGCAAAAATATTCAGGTATTTAAACAATTGTATACTTAGGTTGTAACGAATGGCTATGTGAGTTACTGTTGCCATCCTATCAGCTTGAAGCAGTCTGGTCATTCCCCTCTGACCTCTGACATCGACAAGGCATTTTCGCCCAGAGAAAATGTCTTGCCGCTCACTGGACATTTGCTCTTTTTCAGGCCATTCTCTGTTAACCCTAGAAGTGGTTGTGTGGGGGAAAATCCCAGCAGATCAGCAGTTTCTTGAATACTCAGACTACTTATTTCAAAGTCACTTAAATTTCCATCTCCAAGTTCAAACTGCATCAGTTTGAACTTCAGCAGGTCATCCTGCCCATGTCTACAGAGTTGCTGCCATGTGATTGAGTAATTAGATATTTAACAGGCAGTGGAACACGTGTACCTAACAAATTTGCTGCTGCTTACATGTTAGTTTACATTTAAAGGAATAAAGCACAAAAATTGGAATGACGGGTGATTTTATGATTGTGATTTTATGGCAGTAATGGAAAGAAATCCAATAGTAATAAATAGCAAGATAAGAAATAGAAAGAAATTGTTTGTCAAGAGTCGCTATTAAGAATCCTGGAACCAGAACTGATAATCTTAATTACACTAAGCTCCAATTACTTTTATTATCGACTACACTATATGGTCGTTAGAAGACAGGAAGTACGCCTGTTACAATGACTTTGAGACACAATGCATTATGCATTTTATTCACTATAAAATGAAAAAACAGACTAAAGAGGCTTAGCATCAATCAGTTAAGTGACCGGTTTTGCAGGTTTAAATTAGACAGAACCCTACTTTGTTGCTGTTAAAGTTACCCACTGTGTTTGTGTTTGTATGCAAAAAATTCTTACCATGTAGAAATAGGACAGACAACAGCCAATGGTCCAGAATACCGAGCCCGTCTTCACCGATTTGACCTAAGAGGACAAACAGAGAGCAGAAAACAATTCAAGCCTCACAGCAGTTTTTTGACCATATATAATTCAACATAAAAAAGGATATGTATACCTACAGTCTGTTTTTCAGAGACAGAAGAAAGTAAAGCAAGAAAGGCTGAACAACTTCTGTGATAATGACATTCTGCACTATTCAGAATACACCAGAAAAATATGATATATGGGCATGGAGTGCAGACAGCCCTCTGAACTGCTGGTTTACTTTATTTGCTTTATTCACTGCTGAAACACCATCAAATTAGAAGTGTAAAAAAAAAAAAAAAGAGCTTAGTATACTTAGTATGGCTGAAAGTGCTAAAAATACATCACTTTTAATCCTTAAAAGAAGTTTAATAATCACAGCGCAATGATCATAGCCGATATGGAACAGCCAGCTGCCGTCAGAGAGATAAGGCTGGTTCAGAGTAAACCAGAGGCAACGTCTTGTAAACAAGCTCTTCTTCCGAGCCACGGGGTGACACAGAAAGCAAGTGTACACATTAACATAAAAAAGAAAAAAGTGCACACACACACACACAGACACACACACACTGCATCTTCACAACAGAAATGCGTTCAACAGTGACCTTTAAAATGATCAATCTCAGAGAGACTACCAGGGAGAACGGCAGTGTGCGATGTTGTCAAGAAGCTTTATCGTAGCCAGCGACACTTAAGATAAGCTGAAAATGGGGAAATCAATAACTGCCAGACCAAGGTGGTCTCACCTCCTCAAGCTAGCCAGCCCATTGGTCAGCCAATCAACCCAAATGCGAAAAATTAACAGTCCTCAAGCAGTTCTTTACTTGGCAGATGGGGCAGGCTGCTGTATCCGATTATGAATCTCATCCATTAGAAGATAGATCTCAGCTTTGTTTGTGGGAAAAGTGACAATATTTTAAAGCCTCGTGGCGCGGTTTGGCTTGGCATGACAGAACAAATTAAGATGAGATCTTCTGCACTATGGGAGATGAGACAGATTTAATATTACATGCCCTGATCATTGATTTAATCCCACCACAAGCCCATTTATCTTTTTTTTTTTTTTTTTTTAACCCACAACCCAGTAATAACCACGGCCCAATTAACTGTTTTTTGGCAAGCTCATTGGGTCTATAATTTAAGTCAAGTCAAGAGAGAGACTTTGTATAAAAAGCACTTTAAACAGCAAAGAGCGACACTTCCTAATTTTTCTTTTTAAATCAGTGTGACACACAAGCCAGTAAAATAAAAAAAAAAAAAAAAAAAAAAAAAAAAAGTAGAGGATTAAAATGATCACTTGTTTTTAAACTCATACTCCACTTCAAAGATTAATCATCTATCAAAACAATTCTGGAAGAACTAAAGATGAACTTTATGGAAGTAAGTGGGTTGTTGTGTTGTCACAGTAAAGCTGCTCTTTTCTTTGTGTAGTGAGCCAGCATAAGCATTTAACAGTGTCATAGATGTGTAGTTATTCGAGTCCTTTCTAAGATAACATGACAAAGTATGCTCAAATCATCCAGGTAAAGAAATCCCCAAAACTGGATTCTGTTCATCTGGAGTTATTTTGAAAGTTCAGTTTGCTCCAGTCCTTTCATCTTCTCCCTTCTCTACCATCTTGGACTCCAGCTGGCATTGATACTTTTCTTCTGCCCTGGAGCTCCACAAAGAGCTGGAGGGCAGCTCCAACCAGAACTTGCAGCATATGCTAACATGCCAGACTTGCTGAGGCTGCAGAGCACAAGAAGGATACTGTCACACAGCTGCAGGTTGATTTCTTTTGCCATAATGAAGCAGCCGTTATTGATAGTTCTCAATATTTTACATATCAAAATATTTTGCAAATCAAATATTTCCTGATAAGGGACTTCTAAATACAGCTGTTGAACTGTATTCTGTTATATTAGGCTTTTAGTTACTCATTTATGCAAAGGTTTAAAAAAAAAAAAACTAGCACACACTGCCAAAGGCAGAACCACCACAACACTAATCTTGTAAATGGCTCCATGCTGAGTCTACGTTTCTTTGTTTCTGAATGAAAACAAGCATTGTAGCAGAAAAGAATGGCAGTAGTTACTGTATAAGCTGCTGTACTCGCCTCAGAAAACATTCTCTTTCGGTCAGGGCCAAGGCTAGCATGTAGCCTTTTGCTGTAAATGTAAAATTGTGTTCAACTGGTGCCACTCCCCCTCCCCCTACTGCACTCCCTTTGTGAAGACAAACGTTACACAGTGTGATACGAGTCCAGCTAATTAAATGGATACTGAGAAAAAGAATGAAATTCCTGTTATAGCCATCTATGGAGAGGACATGGGAGTCAGAACAAGAGAGGGAGGCTGTGCAACCGTGTGCTGCTGTTCAAATGGGCATCTTAGCCATGCTGCAGCTCTAGTGTGTGTGAAGGATTCAATTATAGATTATGTGAGGGTGTGCATGTTTTAGGTTTGGGAAGGGTGGGGGGTAAACAGAGATTAAACAAGTGGTGTTGAATGGGTTAGCAGCAGATGAAATGAAGCAGTCTGTTAATGAAGATTGGGTTAGGACTGGAGGGAACCGCTCCGAGTTTCCACCACAGAGTGAAGAGGACAGGAGTAAACAGAAATTGAAGAAAGGAATCTGCAAATAAAATGGAGGAAGAGGAAGTAAAGCGAACAGAACAAGGAAGAGGTGAGAAAAAGCAGAACAAAGCAAGAGCTCAACAATGGCAGGGACAAAGAAAGACAAAGACAATTAAAGGGAGACAAGATAGAAGCAAGACAGAGGAGGAGGAAAGGAAAATGTAAGAGACAAATGTGGGTAAATGAGACTGATAATGGGAAGCAGTGGTGCATGGCCAGAATGATTGTTTTTCCGAGGCCCTTGCCAAATAGATTGGAGGACTGAATTGTACTAGGTGAGAGCAGGGGGATTTTTTCCCCCCCGATAGCAATGCTCTGTTGATAACATGTCACCTTAAGAGGTGAGAGGTACCACGAGGAACAGCTGCCTTGCTTGAAGATGTATCATCCATACACACAAGATGACAAAAGACCATTATAATGATGCAGAAACAAACAGATGTCCCCATCACAACCTAATACACAAGCTGAGGTACAACAAATGGTTATGGAGGAGTTTTTGGACCAGTCTCGGAAAGTTAGAAGGTGACATCATGATTTGGCAAAGGCTCTTCAAACAGTGACTCATTGTTTTCATTCTTATTGTTAAAAACTTTTTCTTATAATTTAATTCAGGAAAGACCGATCTGAGGAGCATTACTTGAGAGAGTAGAGCAGTATGCAATAATGCAATATGTCTGTGGAGGTTCTCAGTCATCCAGAAAGCCAGTTGTCTCCTTGAAAAGACAATCGGATTTCTTTACGTTTGTAAAGAAGTTTGGCCTCTCATCCAAGAGGTTTTTTCACTTCTAACTGACGCAGAGAGGTATTTAAACCCTCTCTGCATCAGTTAGAACCCTGCTGAGGGTTGTTGACTTCTTATCAATTATCTGAGTGGTTGCATGAGAATTTTTTTCTTTTTTTTTAAAGAAAAAGAAAAAAAGAAAAAAAAGAGAAACAATAAAAATGAAAGATGGGCCAAGATGTGAAACCTCTGTAGGACACTGCCTTTTCTCTCCATCACGTGAGATTACCTGATGCAGGGTGTGAATGAGGTATGAAGCAATCGGGGGTTGGGGTCTCAAGACTCCATTGTAGGCAGCTGATAGGTGGCGTTGTAAGCCATTATTTCTGTTCAACTACGGTCTTCCGTGGACGTTGATGTCCTCCTTTACTTTCAAAACAAAATGAACACCAGTATCTTCAAAGGGTGTCCCTTCTCCTTTAAGTCCCTTTAAGTCCAAGTGTACTGTTGCATTTTGGCCAGTTGATGTGGATGCCCCTATTAAAGGCTCGAGCACTGTGTACTTCAAATAAGTATAACAGGAATGACTACTTGGCCAGCGGCTCTCCAGCTGTCCATTTCCACAACATATTATAATTCATATAGAGTGAACTTTCTCTCCCTGGTGTTGTAGGATTCTGGTTTCCCCATGTTGGTATTCTAGTGGGTGGTGGGAGTCAAAGAACAGGTACTGATCTGTGTGTGGACTTCCGATAAACTTCAGAGACTTAGATCCATCTCAATAAGCACAGCCCAGTCCATGAACGGTAACCTATTTTCTCTTTGTATCCTTCCTGGTGAACAGTGGTGGTGACTTATGACACCACCTGTCAGCCACCAACAATGCAGTCTTGAGATCCCTCACCACCTGTCAGGTGATTTGACCCACAGCTTTGGTGATTAATCAGTATCATTAGGTCCCCTTAGACCAGCTCTAAGGGGACAGGCCCCCACTAGTGGTTAAATACCTGGGGGATGACTCACTATTTGTTCTAGACCTGCAGAGTATTCTTGGATGAGAAGAGAAGCTTCTTTATAAACCAAAAAGTCCATCTACCTTCTTTTTAAGCACTTAAAAATGCCATAATGCAGTTTATCCAGATTCAGTGCAGAGCCACAGCTCACCTCAAGCTCACCTCTTAGAAATATTCACTCGACTGCAGCTCTCTGCTGAGTTTGCAGTCTTTTCTGCTAAACTCATCTCAGCTAAACTTTTCTTTTTTCTTTTTATTTCTTTGCCATTTCATTTCAGTATTTCTTAGCAAGTCAAATGATTTCTCAAAGGTGTCATTTTTTACAGCCTCATATAAGCTGATAAAATCATTGTCATTTGCCCTTTGTTTTTAAGTCATTTAATCTAGCTCTGGATGGTAAAGCCAAAAGCTTGTGTCAAAATAAGATTCTGGTGGTTTTACAGTATATCAGTATTGTTACTACTACTACTATTTTTGGATAAGAAGGTCTTTACATAGGGAGCTCTAGTAGCTCCTTCTTCTGAGAATATATTTTTTTAAAAATTGTCAACATAAAAAAAAAAAAAAAAAAAAAAAAAAGGTACACAAAATTACACAACCATACAAATGATCACACATCTGACACAAGGAGGCTATTCGTTAACAGGCTGCCCGTTATGCTTTTCACTTGTTGCCACTCTTTTTAAAGTCAACATATGGCTCGTTAGTGTTAATGCTTCTATAGTGGAGCTGTGTGACGCGGCTCTGGAACACATTTGGATGTGTTTTTTCCAAACTTTGTGGCACAAATTATTCTGTCATTGGGGGGAAACACCTGTTACCGTTGAGTAGCATATTATCTTGTGTGTGAGGAGCTGCCAAAGCCGCTGGCTGCAGTCAAAATCCAGCACAAAAGCAGAGGAAGCAGGGATGAAGCAAAAAACATTGTTTTGTTTACTGATAAACTTCCAAACAGCAGACACAGCTCCTCTTTTGGTCACCAGTTATTTTTATGTTATCTTCAAGTTTAATTTCCATCTGTCTTTGCTGAATGTACCGACAGAGTGCAGAGTGATAGCTATTGTACTAACTGGCTAGCTAGCATTACTCAGCTTGCCAGTTGGAGGTATAATTTTTTTTTTTTTTTAAAACTGTCCAATTTTGATAGTACAAATTTATTTATTTTTTTAATTATGCCACTAATTATTTTGTGCTATGAGGTTTGGTGAATGTAAAACATGTCTATAACTTCTAGGTTGGAAAAATTAAGCCAATGACCGAGTGCCTTATACCTGCATCCTATATGAAGGCCGCTGAAAGGCAATAGTTGTGGATGCAAAAAGACTTTAACAAGATGCAAAAAGATTCATTTTGTGACCTGTTGATTCAGATTACCGGTAAGATAAAGTTATTGATCTCAAAAAAGGGCAATTAATTTGTAGCTTATCCACCCAGTACGTTACTTAATTACACCCAAACAAATGTAATGTTATACTATGTATAACATGTATCATTTCATTACTTTTGCGTTTCCTCGTAAAATGACCCGAAGTGCACTCATAATTACCATTTATCTATAAAAACCTTTAGGCTATAGTCCCTAAAGCATTCCCTATTCTAATGAGGACACATGAGGATCTTTCTCTTAGTATTTAGGTATGAACACAAAGCCAACAGCACAAAGCAAAGATGCAAACCAGCACAAAGAGACCTTAAAACGATCGGCAGAGCGATCCTACTTTAAAAATATGAACTGGTAGAAACGGAGGCTTCAGGCTGACTGCTCTTCACTGATTTAGTTATCTGTTGAAGGTCTGCTGAGCTGGGGTCTGCATTCAAAGAGCCGAAGTTGTGTTAGCAGCCTAATGCAGTTCTGTCCTGGATGCAATTTGCACTTTACCATAGTGCCGCCGTCCTTTTGAGCAATAAAATATAAATAAAATGTCCATATCCCTGCTGTAGACAGAAGACTCCGCCTCCATTTTCCTCTTCCGCCAGACGAACTGAAATCTACTGATTGTTGCACCAGTACAAATGAAACGCATACACTGACTAACAATTCCAAAGGATTGATTTCTTGGGAATCGAGAACAGATTCCCATCTCTAATGAGGTCAACAATAAACAATAAGTAGATATGTGAACAAAAATGAACAATCAAAACTAGTTAATCTAAATAGCCCTAGTCCTTAGGCAATGAAGTATCTATTTTGTTCTACACTGGGGTAAAATGTAGCAGCGACCTGAACACAACCTTCCTGAACATAAATGACAAAACATGGTCAAAAAGGGTAATGTTTTTGCCATTTTTAACACCACCTTTCTGCTCTACCGCCATGACTTTGGAGCAGGCATTAACAATACTGCTGAGGGAGTTTCTTAACAAATAACAAGATGATCAAAGAAAGTCTTAAAAGTATTAAATATGACAGGAAAAATAAAAACAAAACACACAATACTGCGCAGGTCGAGGAATTAACCTCTTACCCCTAATATGGCACTATGACGCAGCTATTCAACATTTATCTGGTGCCAGTTTATTCCTGTGAAATTCTTTGAATTCCACATTTTTCATGCATTGAGATTGTCTCACCGTTGGCTCCACTTTCTCATAGGGGCACACTGTTTGTGGGTGTTGTTTTTTTATTTTATTTATTTATGTTTTCAAACGGACTAAGACAGGGAGACAGATAACCACCAGACACTTTACAATCACCAGTTAACTTGACAAGCAGGTCTTCAGACAGGTTAGAACCTAGACACTTCTTGCTGTTTAGCGATGTGTACAACACATCATGCCACCTAACTATATGTTTTATTATCTAACTCATGTAACCGATCTAACTACACTATGAGGTGAGGTTGCAAGGTTAGTTAGTGCGCCACTCTCCCCTACTTTAGCACATGGTTGATGGACTAATTTATATAGTGTTATATTACTCTTACTTAGATACAGGAGCTGGGGCTCAAGCTACCACCAAATTACTGGGGAGGGGGACTTGGTTAATTTCAGAAAACTAAAGTTGACGTCTACGTGGTCCAAAAGACCATTAGAAATATTCAAGTCTTTGAATATTATTATATTATAATAGTACTTATCATAACAGCCACCATCTAGGAATTTTCAAATGGCTAAAAGCTTTAACAAAAAAGTAATCACAAAAGAGTTTATGACTCAGATCTCCTGTGAATGATTTCCCCATAATGGTAAACTCTGCGGCACTATATAGCTTAGTTATACTGTGTTCCCCAACAGGTCCCTGAGGTCATGTGATCAGGGCTTGCTGGTTGTCCATCATACGAGGCTGAAAGGTAAGGTAACTGTGGCCCCCAGACTCTGGAACTCTCTCCCTTTGAGCTTGAGATCTGTGGACTCAGTGGTCTCTTTTAAAAAACGGCTAAAAACTTGTGTTTTTAAACTTGCTTTTGGTTCATTTTGTTCTATGTTTTAGCTTCTGTGAAGCACTTTGTGATTTTTATCTTGAAAGGTGCTATACAAATAAAATTTTACTTTACTTTTTACTTACTTTACTTTCACAATGGAGGATTACTGGTTTCACATGTGGTTTCATAACCCCTGCTCACCACATTTTTTTCCCCCATCCGAAACAGCCAAAGGTTAAACGCCAATCTCAAAGGTTCAAAACACGACTTTAAAAAAAGATGACATCCTGGTAACCATGTCCATCTTTTAAACCATCTATGCTTGCAGCTTGGAAAAGCCCCAGGGGACCTTTTTTGTTTTTCCCCATTCACTGGCATTAGCTTTTTAAAGCACCACCACATTATGCATGAGCACAGTATAATATGAGGATATACCACCCAGTTCAAATTTAATCTCTTTTGACTTTTGAGAAAATGTTATGAGTGTGGTGTTATATGCTGGTCCCAAAAAAAAAAACGTAGCTTGCATTCAGACCTTACATTACAGCAAAGAAAGAAATGCCAGTAACCTGCTGTATCTCTAAAATACACATGAAAGCCTGTACACATGTGTGCATACACATCCCAAATATGTTTGGTTTACCAACACTCACTGCATGTTTGAGGATGTAAACTCTCCCAGTGTTTGCAACAATCATCAGTTCGGTTTCACTCTGCTGAGCCGGTACACACACACACAGACAGCTAGGGCTGTTGTATTGGGATTTAAATTGTAGGCACAACAGCAGAGCTCAGGCAGCCACCTGGACACTAAACTGTAGGAGCATTGCCAGATCAGTGACAGCGAGCGAGTTCAAAAAAAGGGCCACAGAGCTGTCCGCAAGCACGCTCCAGTATAGTGACCCAAGCTACCTTGAAACCGCATGGACAGATTCATCCATACATGATTTGACAAAGTGACATAAACTTGGATGGCTAAATCCACGGATGGATAAAAGGTCCCTTCAAAGCCTGCGGCAACTTCACTGCCAGGCTTCTTACACTGTGACACACGGCACTGAGTCACGGTGTGATGAAATACCTGCATCGCTACTTCTACCTGGATAAAAGCCTCCACGGCTCAAGATGTTTTCCCACTCAAGTAAAACAGAAACCAACACCTTGAAGGTAAAATTAAAAACTGCATAAATAGACAATGTCCTACCATTAGCGCTAAAGATTAGCTGTGGCATGCTCAGTGAAAGCACTTTTCTCATCACTTATTGAACTGGCCTTGTATGAGGAAGGTTACAACACCAGTTTAATTAGCCCTAACACCGGGTTTCAGTACTATTCAGCAGATAAACAGATCACATGATGAAAGGGAAAAAAGCTCCATGTTTGCAATAACATAAAAGATAATAAAATTTCAAAAAACGCTTCAAATTTAATTCTACTTTCAATCCCTGTTGCCTTTTGCAGTTGAGGTCTGTGAAAAATTCCGAATAAATCAAACAGTAAACATGACGAGACAAACAAAAAAAGCCAAGTTTAATAGTTATCTCTTGCAGTTAAGACCAGATGCTTCTTAAACTCAACATGCAAACAATGACATGAAAAGAAAAGGAAAAAGAAAAGAAAAAACACCCCCAAAACTTGGGCCTATATTACACTCCACTGCAAACACAGACAGCTGAATACCCAACAGCTCAGCAGGCATTCCCATTATACTTCTTTGAGGTCCACCATCTGGGGTGCACGAGCAGTTGGAGATGACAAAAATTTCATCATTCAAACTCTAGTAGACGCACGGTATTCAAGGTGGACACGGAATTCAAAGTGGGTTCCAGATGTCATTTTAACATTTGCTGAAACTGTTCTGAAATTAGTGCTGGCTGGCATGACCAAACATCTTGCAGTATATAAAAAGGAAATCTACATTTAAACTCCATTAAGGTAATATATATTTGGCACAAGGCTACAGAGTCAGGCCCCTTAACAAGCTGTCTGCTCTGCTTTTAGATGACCTGTAACGGCACCTTTTGTCACCACTAATTTTAAAGAAAGGCACCATCTGCCTCATTGGTGTTAACGTAACAGCCTCAGTTCTGACTTATTCGCCCAAACTTCTGTCATCAGGAGAATACAGTCGTTCTTCAGCACTGAGTGGAGAACAATGCAATGCATATTTAAAGCACATGGAAATACAGGGGAAATTATGAATGGCAGATCCAGCAGCTTTACCTGAAATGTTCTTATTTCTGTTTAGGACCTGCAACAGCTGATTCTGTTGACGCTATGCAGTTTCTCCACATGAATTTATTCAAGCTCATGTAGAGAGATTGTACAGTGGCTTGCAAAAGTATTCGGCCCCCTTGAACTTTTCCACATTTTGTCACATTACAGCCACAAACATGAATCAATTTTATTGGAATTCCACGTGAAAGACCAATACAAAGTGGTGTACACGTGAGAAGTGGAACGAAAATCATACATGATTCCAAACATTTTTTACAAATAAATAACTGAAAAGTGGGGTGTGCGTAATTATTCAGCCCCCTGAGTCAATACTTTGTAGAACCACCTTTTGCTGCAATTACAGCTGCCAGTCTTTTAGGGTATGTCTCTACCAGCTTTGCACATCTAGCGACTGAAATTCTTGCCCATTCTTCTTTGCAAAACAGCTCCAGCTTAGTCAGATTAGATGGAAAGTGTTTGTGAACAGCAGTTGTCAGATCTTGCCACAGATTCTAGATTGGATTTAGACACCAGACAGGTCAGGGATAAAGTTATTGAGAAATTTAAAGCAGGCTTAGGCTACAAAAAGATTTCCCAACCCTTGAACATCCCACGGAGCACTGTTCAAGCCATCATTCAGAAATGGAAGGAGTATGGCACAACTGTAAACCTACCAAGACAAGGCCGTCCACCTAAACTCACAGGCCGAACAAGGAGAGCGCTGATCAGTGATCAGCCAACAGGCCCATGGTGACTCTGGACGAGCTGCAGAGATCTACAGCTCAGGTTGGGGAATCTGTCCATAGGACAACTATTAGTCGTGCACTGCACAAAGTTGGCCTTTATGGAAGAGTGGCAAGAAGAAAGCCATTGTTAACAGAAAACCATAAGAAGTCCCGTTTGCAGTTTGCCACAAGCCGTGTGGGGGACACAGCAAACATGTGGAAGAAGGTGCTCTGGTCAGATGAGACCAAAATGGAACTTTTTGGCCAAAATGCAAAACGCTATGTGTGGCAGAAAACTAACACTGCACATCACTCTGAACACACCATCCCCACTGTCAAATATGGTGGTGGCAGCATCATGCTCTGGGGGTGCTTCTCTTCAGCAGGGACAGGGAAGCTGGTCAGAGTTGATGGGAAGATGGATGGAGCCAAATACAGGACAATCTTGGAAGAAAACCTCTTGGAGTCTGCAAAAGACTTGAGACTGGGGCGGAGGTTCACCTTCCAGCAGGACAACGACCCTAAACATAAAGCCAGGGCAACAATGGAATGGTTTAAAACAAAACATACCCATGTCTTAGAATGGCCCAGTCAAAGTCCAGATCTAAATCCAATCGAGAGTCTGTGGCAAGATCTGAAAAGTGCTGTTCACAAACGCTGTCCATCTAATCTGACTGAGCTGGAGCTGTTTTGCAAAGAAGAATGGGCAAGAATTTCAGTCTGTAGATGTGCAAAGCTGGTAGAGACATACCCTAAAAGACTGGCAGCTGTAATTGCAGCAAAAGGTGGTTCTACAAAGTATTGACTCAGGGGGCTGAATAATTACGCACACCCCACTTTTCAGTTATTTATTTGTAAAAAATGTTTGGAATCATGCATGATTTCAATTCCACTTCTCACGTGTACACCACTTTGTATTGGTCTTTCACGTGGAATTCCAATAAAACTGATTCATGTTTGTGGCTGTAATGTGACAAAATGTGGAAAAGTTCAAGGGGGCCGAATACTTTTGCAAGCCACTGTAAATCAAGCAGGGTGCTACTCATAAGCTTAATAAGCTTTACTGTTCAATCTGTCAAAATAAAATGTGAATTCATTAATTTCACTGATTGATTCTAAACAAAAAATTACAACATTGTTAACTGGCTTAAAAATGTCTTCATTATAACTTACTTAATAAACACATTTACAGAATAATTTTCAGTTTTGTTTAAAAGCTGTCATTAAAACGCCTTCATGCACACAGAGCCAATGTGAAAACAACCCACAACCTTAGTTGGCATGTTTACCAGTTACATATCTGCAATGCTCAGGAACACATGCTTCTGCTCTTATTGTGTGTGTGTGTGTGTGTGGGTGTGGGTGTGGGTGGGTGGGTGTGTGTGTGTGTGTGTGTGTGTGTGTGTGTGTGTGGGGTTAGGTTTAACAGTAGCCTCTCAACTTGCCACTGTGCTGTGCAGTAATTGACTCAGGCCAGCGTGAGCTGAGACAGAACATTTGTCCTGAACGCTTTATGTGCAGTGATGTACAGCATTCAAATTCGCATCTGCATAATTGTGTGACTCCTGCAGGCTGTATAGAGCTTTGAGCCATGAAGACATTTTTTAAAATCAGTTGCATGTGGTTGAATTACATCACCGAAATAATGAAAAATAGGGTTTTCTAAATAAATTGGTTATATAAATATGTTACATTTGTCTGCCACATTTCTGTGAATCTCATATACTGGATGTGAACCAGCCAGGAATTACGTCTTCCTACAATCGCGCAGCTACATTCAGTCAATAATAGACATGTGGCTTATATGCATAAGTCCCCTGGCCCCAATAGGATTGTAGCATTCTATCATGTAGTAATCTTTCTAGATAATACCAAAGCTTCTAAGCAGAAAAAAAGAAACTCCTGTGTCATTTGCCAAAGTAAACTGTGCTGCAGAATCAAAGGAAACGCACAGAGAATCCCCAACAACGAATTAAACCTGGGATGCTATTGTAATTACATTACTGTTTTCATTTATGTTGTCTAATGTAAGGTTTAAAGATTAAACCCAAAGATAAAGGCTAATGATGGTGTCAAACACCGTGTGTTATAGCTGCTTAGGTTTACAGCCAGCCATGGTAAACACAAATGACAGACTCATGAAGGAGCAAGTTTTCGTGGTAGTCGATGGAGGCCTGTAGAAAAACTAAGTACTAAGTCCAATGATTCAGCAACCCGTAAAACCACCTTTAGCCACAATAACTTGAACTAATCATTTTCTCTATGTCTTTATCAGTCTCACATCACCTGGCAACCAGTCGAAACAAGCCATGCTTGTTCACTCTTTTGCGGCTGAACAACTATGACTTGTTCGACATGACAGTTCAAGACTGCACTGTGATGAACTTTAACATTTAACATGACAACTCAAGCCTGCAGAGTCTGAGATGTAGCTCCTGGGTGTTTTTTTGTTGTTTTGTTTTGGCTGTTTTTGAGCATTGCAAAATCTGACAAAAACTGCCAAAACATCTGCTTTTATAGAGGGGCTCACACCAGCTGATGAGCACTCACTGACTGTATTTGATTAGCAGAACCTGTTATTTACCGCTTAGTTCCTATGGAAGCAGTAGGGTAAGTTCAATTTCCTCTTTTCTCATGCATATTTGAGAGAAAGATTTGCAAGAAGAGGCAGAAACAGAGGCCTGTAAGAGTTGCTATCTGCAAAAACTGTCTTCCAATCAATTCCATGTCTTCAGTGATCACTTTTATATTGATAAAATCTACAATATTAAATTTGTCCTCCCTGAAAATACCCCCGCCATTTTCATTTGACACCTACTCAGCACAGGTTAACTGCAGAGGTGGGTAATTGCTTCTCTGTAGCCTGCAGCCTTTATATTCTATCCCTGCAGTCCACAGGAACACGAGGTGATTTCATTAATAGAAAATAATTTTATGGACTCAATGGGATGGCACAATACTGTATGAACAGGAAGCACTGTATGCTCACTTTGTGCTAATGAAAGGCAGTAATATTTACGTTTTCAAAGAATCTGGAGCTCTTCTCCAATAATTCTCTACTCAGCACTGAAAACTGGACTGACCCTGAATTTTATGTTCCTCATAGCAGAATGATGACTAACAGGGATGCCTTTCAAGTCTGATATGTTGGAAGCATATAGCAAGGACTACATAATGCCACTTTCATGACTTTCATTTCATTTTGTGACGCGTCTGTTGCATTTTTTTCCTTCCTCTCTCATCTCCGTTAGCACTTTAACCTTGAATTCCATCTTTTGCTACTTAAACATCATTTCTGCATGGACTTCTTCCATCATCTGCTCTTAATCTGTATTTCTATGTGGCCAATAGAAGCTCAGCTCAGCTCTTTAATGTCAAGAGAAACCCAGTTATGGAGAAAGACACAATTACTTCCATTTTCAATAAGCTGGAAATATTAAATTTTTTCTATCTTAGGATGAGTTTAAGCAAAGCAGGGGAAACGTCAGTGAACAGATACAGCTCAATACAGAATAAAAAAATCTGCAGTACTTGTCAAGGTCAACTCCAATAACAAGGAAGAAGTGGATGCTGATAAAACTGTTTGCAAAGCAGAGCTCTTCATTTTCACACAGACAAATACAAACACGCTCATATACAAAGGCACACGAGATGCATTCTTAGTAAGAAAGCTGCAGGGCTGAAAGGCAGCTGCTGATGCAACTGAAAGAGTGGACAGACTGAAAGTAAAGTCTGTTTCAGGCATCTTTCAACTTGAAAAGCTTGTTCCTTCCACCTGCTGTGGAAAAATATGTTGCAATGCAGTTGCTGCAAACATTCAGGCTGTATTTTTTTAAAAAAAACAAAAGACACTCTCCTCATCTGCTTTGTTAGCTCAAGGATAGGCTGCATTTATTGAAGTAAAAAAATAAAATAAATAAATTGTTGAAGGCAGGGGAAAAAAACGAAATAAAACAAGGTTAGCCGCTTTATGAACAAACACTCCGTTCGTTTCATGCATTTTTAAAAAGGAAAGGAAATTGGGAGAGGGGATATTCAACCTTTAAAAGGGAGATCTTGTCAATTCTACTCTTAAAGGTCATCATATTGTGAAGGTTTTATGGTGCAGCATGTCGTTTCCAGGGCTTCACGTGGTGCACAAAGAAGCCTAGTGTGCCTTTCAAGGTTGTGGATAAATAATTCAACATTTATGAAAAGTAAGATTTGAAAGTGGGGCTACTTTTGTGGCTACATAAAGCCTGTTCTTTTGTAAAAGTGACAAAATCCTCCCAAAAGAGTGAGCATGAATCTGATTCCCCACAAAGAAGTTTAAACTGTCTCCCCTGTACAATAGGATTCCTCCTTACGGCACTTTTAAGTCGGTGAACTTACCCAGAGGTAGTAGGTGAACTGCAGGGCGAAGATGGCGATGCCCTCATTGTCAAAGGAGCCGGCGACGGAGCGAGAGATATAACCGGGGACGATGGCGATGAAGCAGGCTGCCAGCAGCCCGGCACCCTGGTTCCACAGCTCCCGGGTTAGCAGGAAGGTGGAGATGGCGGTCAGGCCGCTGAACACAGGTGCAAGAAAGACGCACACGTCACGGATGTGGACGGTGATGTGGAGCATGTTGAGCACGTAGTGGATAAGGCCTGCAGTCGCCATGAGCCCTGGGTACACCTGAGGGAAGGTTTAAAAAAAAACAAAACAAAAAAAACAGAAGAAGAGTCTGTGAGAAACAGAAAGAGGAAATAAAACCAGAACAGAGAAGCCTCAACATCTATAGTAACACAAGTTAAAGTAACACTGTTAAGTCAGACTATTTTTTCCCCCTTTACACATTTTTGGCGCCTACCAAAGAAATTTTAGCCAGCTCCAAAGGAAACTGCACTTCACCTCCCAACATTTTTTAAACAGAGGTTGAATTTACTCAAGCAGATTTCTTAAGTAACACACAGATTTCTCTCGCACAAAGGAAAAAGGCTCCCTGCCTTTCCTGAAATGACCAGGTATGTGCTGCACAATTATTCTGTTATCCATGTTGACAGAGAGGGAAAAGTAAAGTGCAGAGAGTTGATTTGTTCTATCAATTGAGAGTAGAGAGGTATGGATTGCCTTTTCTGTAAACCTTGGGACAGATGAGAACAGCACCTGTAATCGTGATGACCTTACACGACGACAGTCAGAACCATATCCTGAAAACGCTTAGAGGATTTACTTAAAAATACAAATATAAGGTTAAAAAAAAAAAAAAAGATGCACATTTTTATCAAAAGACTAAAGTTAAATCAACATCAGAAGCCAAATTAAAAATGGTTCCAATAGCTTCCAATTGGCAGGGGGGTGGCATCAGGCTTTTCTTGTCTCCCATTGAACAGATGCTCAAATGAGACCTCTCCCTCCCTGAACCTCAGTGCGAGCCTCTAGTCGTGGGAATACTCGTTGTATTAGTGAAAGCTGCTAATTCTCTTAAGATTAAATGACTTGAGGTGAATCGCAGCTCTAATGTGTTCATTTTCCACATTCTCTCACTAATTAAGCGCTGCATACAAAAATCTACGTCTCCGTCTGCTGTGTGTTCAGACAAATTGTGGAAAAATGGAAGGCGTAACTCGTGAATAATTTTAAGCTGCTTGCGAGAGGATTTAACGTGGACTCGTACCACATCGAACGCACGTACATTTCAGGACTCAGATATAATGTAATATAAAAACATTAGAGGAGAAACTTAGAAGAGTTAGAGAAGAAAGAGGACAGTTCCATGACCCACATCTATTCTGGGCCATGATGTTGATATAGAGGGTGAGTACAAGTACCTGGGCATCCATATTAACAACAGGCCAACACAGAGCCTGTGTATAAAAGAAAAGAGGGAGGAAAGCTCCATTACCTTACCCAGTGAGCAGGTTCTATTACCTAAGGAAGCTGAGATCCTTAAATGTGTGCCGCAAAATGATGGATATTTTCCAGTCAGTCGGTTGTGGCAAGTGCAGCGTACTTTGCTGTGGTCTGCTGGGGGGAGCAGAGTCTGAGCTGATGACAGCAACAGACTAGATAAACTGATTATGAAGGCTGGCTCTGTGATTGGCCATAAACAGTACACTTCTGAAGCTGCGTTGGAGAGGAGGTCACTGAACTGACCGTTATCCATCATGGATTGCAGCGACCACACTACTTACTGATCAGGCTTCTCTAACTAATCTAATTTGATCATTATTACTACTATTACTACATCATTTACATTTAGGAAAATGGGAAATAGGTCCATTGTAACATGCGTAAACACACATGGAAATAGAGCTTGTACAATTTAATCGAGTCGATATCTGATAACTTTAACGTATAATATGAATACCTTTATTCTTCAACGCAGCCCAAACTCTCTTAGACAGGCTTTCTTGTAATTTATTTAAGTAGTCTTCAGGAATAATTCTCCTTGTTCAATTCAGTCATGATGATGATGATGATGATGATGATGATGATGATGATGATGATGATGATGATGATGTTAAGGCTCTGGGGAGGCCAATCCATGACTGATACTAATCAATTTTGTGTTCGTCTATCCAGGTATCCTTTTTTCTGCACTGAATGTGCTACTGTATGGTGGATTGAAATCTGATCATACTTTTCTACATTCATAATTCCATTAACTTTGAAAAAATCCAACATCACTGGCTGAAATGCAGCTAAAGACCACGGAAGAGCTGCACCGTGTTTTATAGACAGCTATAAACATTCCTTGTTAGTCCTGTCCTTCTCTGTACATACTGATAATTTGGATTCACCACTTCATAAAACCTGTTTTCACTGCTTGTCTAGTTCTTGTGTAATTTGGCACACCTCAGCCTTTTCTCCTCGATTTCCTGCCTTAAGATTGACTTACTAACAGCCGACCTTCCACTGAGACCATTTCAGATGAAGCTTTGTTGAATGGTAGATTGATCAGTGGAAGGTCTTGCGTCAGGTCTTTGCTAGATTATTTTTTGCCCCATTTCTTAAGGACATGTCTTTCAAGTACTGTTCATCTGCCATAGACTTTTTTTGGACTGCCAAATTTTCAACTAACGGCTCTTTGGAAATCCCTTTTTTGTGCAAAAATATGATTTTATACTTGTCAAACTGTTATCTCTGGCATTTTGTAGATTCTTTGTATATTTAACTAAAGAGATAAAACACAAATTATGTGTTCTCTTTCAAGCCTTCCTCGGTATTTCACTATGGGAAGCACCCTCTGGCATGACCAATTGTGGAAGTTCCACTACTACAAGCACATCAGACAGACCAGTGACTTCAAGGACATGGGGTCTCCCGACGCCCTTTATAGCAGCCTTTGTAGAAGGCTGTTAATAACAAACTGCCTAAAGATACAATTTAAAATTGATTCCTTGCCAAGTTGTCAATTATGTGTATGTGCACAACACTGTTTCATCCTTTGAGTAATGTATCTTTTCAAGCTTGAATGATTCACAAGTCAAAAACAACCCATTCCCCTAAAAATGGTCACTGACAAGGCCCTTCAGAAAGCCCAGAAGTATTGCCTCTGGCTCCTTGGAAACAAAAAAGAAAAGAGTATGGGCTCAAGACTTTTGCACAACACTGCATTTCTCATTTCATTAGGTCAAAACTTCAGCGAGATTAAACAGGAGGTAATGTGGCCGTTAACAAGCTCCATTAATGATGAACACGAGTTACTGATGGGCATTTAGGCACCAAACACCAGCACGCACTGCCACAGAGCCAGCACTGTTTATTACATATTACAGGGGCAGCAACGAAAATAAATATTCAGCTCAGCTAATGCTAACTGCAAATAACCAAATTAAATTAACTAAACTACATTGGCCTTGAATCACACTGGGCACAATTAAAGGTCTAAACAATTATTTCTGCCATCAATTTGTTGATTATGTCATTAATAAATCACAGAATCTCTTTTCTCTCTGTTCTCCATTTTAGTCAAACACTAGAAAACTGGGATGAAAAGGAAAAAGGAATTATTTTTGCTTGCATACAGAAAAATCGAGGGTCAAGTGTTGCCACGCATGGTGTCAACAAGAATGTTATTATTAAAGCCATCAAAGATGGGGCCTGAGTGGGCGAGGCTTAATGCCCTTGTCTCATTTATATGAGAGCAGATCCAATTAGAGCGTTGTGCAGTGCAATGTGGACGTCTGAAATAAGAAGCAAAATAAAGGTTATGTTTAATGTGTGAGTGGTCCTTAATGCATTTCCACTGTAGGCCCACTCCATACGCTACTGCTAATAAACTTAGGTCTTCACATGTCTAATTAGCCAATGCCTAGAAGACCAAGCTACACCAGCTAATCTACATGTGCATAAATCAACCACATCTCATCTCGTAGCTCTGAGGATTGGACAACCGTCCATTATTACCCATTCTAAACTGTCGTATGGCCCAGGTCCCCTCAAATACACAAATATGACTAAAGCTGTTCATCATAGTCAAGGATATTTAGCAATGAGGTCTGGCTTGAAAGAAATCTTTGTACATAAATTTAATCAACACTTCTCTAAACTGGCATTCAACAAAGCACAAGGCGGCTTGCTCATTTTGAAAACAGCATCAACTAAAACTGTCAAAAGGCGTTACAAAAACGCACTTGAGTCATTGTCATTACGGTAACAAAGAGCGGTTTATTGGATTGACAGGCTGCTGTTGTTCTGGACTGTCACATTAGAGAAGCCTTCCTTCCTTATCTGTGGCACAGGAGAAAGAGCAACTGGCAGTCATCCTCTGGGGAGTGGAGGCTGGGTGGGAGTGAAAAGGGGGAAATAAAAAGGGAGAGGGCAGCTGGACTGGCGTGAGCATAAAGGCACTCAACTGTCACATTTACTGACATCGGCTCATCTTTCTTCCGAACGGTCTGACCCGTCTCAGTGCTTAGAGACTTAATGCTATCATACACAATTAATGCAGACTGTCAGGATCATCTGTCTAATTTTGAATAAAGGGCGGTGGAGGGGAGTGTAAGGATGAGACTGGAAGCATAGTAGATGTGTGAAAGGCAGAGGCAGGCAGAGAAAAGATATGATGAAAGATAGAGAGCCAGTAAGGCTCATGAGAAGAGGAGGAGACTGTGAGCTGTATATACTGAAAGGTGAGCCCAGGTAGGTCAAACAGAGCGAATGTAACATTAGCAAAGGTGTTTTCGTGAATCCTACCTGGCGTCAGAGGTCACAGGAAGTAGAATCACTGTTAAAATGTCAAACCCAGACGGGCTGTTTAAAATGACGGCAGAATGCAACTTTGTAATTCACAAAATTTTGAATTTCATTCTCCACTCCCAAGTTTCCTAAACAACAGCCATTGATTGCATTTACGGGCTCGCTGCACCAGTCTGAGATGAACCCAGCACTTGTCCACACCCCTGCATGTTCTAAAAGCATAGGCTTGATGCAAATAAGAGCTCTCACACATTCGTTTTATGATTTCAAAAGCAGTGTGGGAGTAAAAGTAAATGCCCTCCTTCCCTGAAGCCTGTCTATGTTCATAAAATTATCTCGCTCAGTCATGCAAACAAGTGGGATTTTCACGATAAACCTACACACCAAATAAGCGAGCGCCTCTCTGTTACTCCAGCAACTGGCATCACTGTGCCCCTGAGCAAGGCACTGTTTGCAGCCGACTTTAAGTGTTGAACAGTGTTTAAAATGTTGTATAAATGTTGACAAATCCCACCTCTGCTTCCAACTGTGAAGCTGCTGTTTGACACTGCAATCTTCTTTCGACTGCTCCCTTTAGGGGTCGCCACAGCAGACTATTTGCATCCATCTCACCCTCTCTCCAGCATCTACTGTCACACCAAACCTCCTCCCCTACATTTTCTCCCTGGCAGCTCCATATTCAGCACCCTTTGTACAATTCCCCACCAGCCCTCCAGTGTACATGTCTGCGAACCTCTTAACCTTCTCATTTCCAGTCCTGTTCCTCTTAGTCACTTCCACTGAAAATCTTAATGTCACTCTGGCACCTCCAGCTCTACTTCCCACCTTTTGTCAGTGCCACCGTCTCCAAATCATAAATCATACGTGCTCCCACTTCCATCTTGTTTACCTTCCCTTTAGCCACTATTTTTCTCTTACAACTCCAAAACACTCCTGACACAGGTCTCTACCCACCACTCCACTTGTGCACTGTCCACACCCCCTGGGTATATAAACTCATCTACAGCACTTCCTCTACTCCTTGCATCATCACCTTTCTGTCTTACTCTACTTCACAGACATGTATTTTGTCTTGCTTCTACCCATTTCCTTTCCATGTCTCTCCAGAGCATACCTCCACCTCCTCAGACTCTTTCACCTGCTCCCCACTCTCACTACAGATCACAATGTCATCAGCAAACATCACAGCCCACAGAGACTCCTGCCTGACCTCATCTGTTACCCTGTCCATCACCACTGCAAGCAAGCAACAGCTCAGTCGATCCCTGATGCAAACCCATCCCTTAATAAACCCATCTGTCTCTCTAAGCAATAAAATAATAATCAAGAATAATTTAGTTATTTTTCAGTTATTTTAATGCAATCTCAGATGTGCTTAAATTTGCATTTCCTTAGCTTTCAGATTGCTCTCTCTCTCTTATTCAGACACTTTGGAGAAAAGGTCATAATCATGCTTTTTATGCTATTTGCATTTATTCCTGCAAAGTCTGATCCAGTTAGATGAAGGAAAACAAAAAAAGTAATTTATTTTAATAAGAAAAATAGTTTGAATATGTCTAGTTGCAAAAGGGCCATAGTTCTATCAGATGCATCAATCCCTACGCATCAACTCCTAGACTCTGCACATTTACATGTGATACGGAGACATTTGCATTTAGTGTGGCCAATTAAATGACCCACCCATCTGCTAAAGAAATGGCTGTACATCTTATAAGGGGAAATGTCACCTGCCATCTGCCACTAAACGTTTTCCAAGTCCACTGTGGGTTACAGCGGACTGTTTTGTGTAGCCTGAGTATGTAAATCTTAAAGGGAGCCACAGTAATGCCCCGGGATATCTGGGCATTTTAACAAACAGGGGATTAGTATGCATCTGGTAAGCTAGTGAGTATTTACATCAGCAAGACTATGCATAAGAGATTGACTTAAAACAAAACACAATGCTAATGTTCACAGTGAGGATGCAACATGTCATTTATGTAGCGCAACAGTGTGGCTCACTGACAGTGACACAGTTTGGGGGCAAATGAAGCGCTATGGCGCAGAGAAATATGCTATATCAGGCCTCGGCTTACACACAGATCTTGCTGGAAGGATGAATTCATTATTCATTTCTGCATTTTCAAGGGATTTGTTGACAATGATAAAAAAAAGAAATACAATATCTTCACTTTTTGCAATGCCATGACCATCCCGCTGCAGTGCATCTTTTAGTCTTTAACATTTTTCTTCCAGTCAGACTAATTAATTTGGTTGCCAAAGCACCTTGTGAAGCTGTATATTAGTTCCAGCATGCTTTATGTGAATTCATTCCAGCAGTATAAGTATCATCCCTGGGGATCCAGAATCAGGCATTTTAAAAATGTCAAATAAAAAAAAAAAAAGGTATGAAGTAACAATCATCTACAGACAATGTTCAAAATAATAACGCTGCAAGTACTACATGACCTCTGTAATTGCAGACAGTGCAACACATACCTTAGGCCCCAACAGAATCGCTCCACAAATTATACCCACTGAAATGGCTGCAGTCACTCTTCATAACCACTCAGCACAACACTTCCAAGAAAAGTTCAGAAACAACACAGGCAGGATCTTGCATCAGCTTGAGCCTGTGTGTTTTAGTTAGGCTAGATTTGTCATACTTTTATGTCCTACATAATACAGCGGTTAGAAATCAAACTGACCTTAATTCTATTCTCATGATTTAAATGTTAGGGTTTTGTTTGTTTAATGGCAGAACATCGACATTTGGAACAAGCTTAATATTAATAAAACAAATGGCAAATAGAAGGAAAGTATACCAGAAATGAAGTTATAAAGCACTCATAAAATGCACCGTCTGTCTGCCAACTTCTAATCTCCAGCTGTGATACTGCTCAAGCCCATGTATGTTCTCCCTTTGCAAATTGCTTTAGCTTTAGTCTGCTGAGAACATTAAAATATTTATAGTAATGTCCAACTGGAAAATGAAATTAATCATCAGTGAAACTACATTGAGCAGAAAGGAGTTTTGCAAAAGACTGCAGCGTGTAAATTACTCTACGATCATTTCCTGTTTTGACTCATACGCCATCAATATAATCCAAATGTGCAGAAGAAGAACCTCAGCTCTGTGTGCATTTATATTTATGCTGAAGATAATGCAATGTACAGTCCGGGAATCTTGTTGATGTCATGATTAGACGAGTAATCTGAACTGGAAGTCTTAAATTAATTTTCATGAGTTTCAGCTTCCACCCTCTGGGTACACGGCTTAGCCCAAGCGTCCATGTACTGAAACAGAAGCAGAGCATCCATTATTACAGGCTAGGCTTGTCATGTGCAATTACCAGAATCTGATGGTAATTGCTTATGACAGATGAATCCTGATGGATAGGTTTGGGATTTTTAATTCCTTGGATCGCTTGTGCAGGAGTGAAAACTATATTCAAATATCAGCATGTAGAATGTCTTCCAGCTCCAGCCCTGGACGTTGTTTGGTACTACAGTAACATAAATTTGAATAAAAGCACAGCATTAACATGCCTCGTTGTCTCGACTATGTGCAGGAACTCGCTAATCAGAGGGAAAGAGACAGGAGTCGCACAACAGGCTCCAAGGGTCAGGCTCTAGCTCAGCGTTTTACCTGAACTAGTAATCGAGGTAAGAATTCATTTCCACATTTATCTGGCACTAAGGACCTAGATTCTGTAGTCCTGTTGCACCATTAGCTAGAGCAATTATAGCTCAGAGTGTAACCCTAGTGTGTCCATGAAGCTTGGTTGAGAGAACAGACAGCAGGTGGGGATGTTAAGGAGGAAAGGGAGATAGAAAGGCCAAAGGTATTTAACTCACACAGACATCACTGTTCACAGGATACAGGGCTGAGAAGATGAGGCTGGGAGACGAGGTGCACAGACGAGGGAATCGGGGAAATGGGAGACGCATTTTGTGGAATCATCATATCCCATTTTTCACCGAAAAAGTTCAATATTTTATCGTAATCATGTTGCTGGTCAGTGGGGAGGGCACGGCAGCCGAGGGGAATCTGTCAAGTTAACGGTTAACTGTTGTTCCTGGATTGTGACTTAAATCCATGCTCTTTGGTGGAGGCTTATGGGGCTCTATGGCATCCTTGAACTGCCAAGCCTGACTTTAGTACCCTTGAAATACTTCTCCACACTGCATATAGGCAGGCCTGCATGGAGGTAGCTTTGATATGTTTACGCAACAGCTTCTTTGTTCTTGTATGTAGTAAGCTTGTGTTTGTTTTTATCCCTGTATTGAACCCTATGTGCTGACAGGATCAAATGGGCATCTCGATGTGCTGGTCGACCTATGTGTGAGCCTCTGTGTGTTCTGCCACCAATCCAGGTCAGGGTCATGCAATGCAAATGTATCTCAGTCTTTTTAAAAATCAGGACATTGCAGCATCAAGCGTACTATTTCCAGGCTAGGTACGATGCAGAATTCCTCTAGCTTATGTCCTGTTGCCCTGAGATTTTTTGCAAGGCAGACTCTAAACACTAAAAGTTTTCTTCAACCTTATCCTTAAGATTAGAAGACTCATTAAAGTAGTGTAAATCTATTCTTTCAGGACCAATTTGACTCTCAGTATCAGGCTTCATCTTACTCTCCTTCATGATTACAACTTCACTGTGTCACACATGGGCCAGAAAGTTGCTCCCAAGTTGAAAGGGAGCAATCTAATATAGTGCCACGGCCTCAGCGTTAGTTGCTGACACTTATCTCAACCCCTTTTAGTCTGATGCAGAGCGAGCTAGTTCACACTTGAGGTCACTGTCTGATTAAACAAACTGCAAGACACATTCAGCAAAATATAGTGCTGCAATGCTCAAGTGACCAAACTGGAAACTACCGGCTGAATTTAAATCAGCCATTAAAATAAAAGAGATGCGGAGACAAGGCAACACTTTGGTGGAAACACAAAGAGGATGAAACACTTGTCTGAGCTGATTTAGTAAAACAACTTAAAATTGAGGGGGGAAAAGGCAACTATTTAGAAAGGTTATCCTTGGGGTCAATTTCAAACGCAGTTTGTTCGGCCTTCGGAAATGTAAACGCTTGCCTCTGTGTTTTACATCAAACACCTAAAGCAATATGCAGAACATTGACCTTCAGCTTGGAAAAGTTGTGGTTGGAAATAATGATTGCTTTTTAGCCTTTTCTGATACACACTCAGGTCACTTCACTGGGGTACAGCTGTACAACTACTTGATAGACACATATGTAATCAACCAGTCACGTGATAGCAACTCAATGCATTTATGCATGTAGACATGATCAATACAGCCTGCTGAAGTTCAAATCGAGCATCAGAATGAGGGAAGAAAGGCGATGTAAGTAATGCTGGATAGGATACGGTTGTAGGTGTCAGCCAGTTTGGTTCGAGTGTTTCAGAAAGGGCTGATCTACTGAGATTTTCCCACACAACCAATCTGTGGTTAACAGAATGGCCAAAAAATATCCAGAGTATTATGATTCTGATGTAGGCTGAGGGCACCATGGTTTTTCTAAAGAGTGTGTAAACACTGACTGTTCCCCATACACATACACAGAGGTCATTATCCAAGTCAGTGTTGCTCGGGGTCTCTATTATTTTTTAATCACAAAACATATTTTCTTAAAATTTTGTGAGCCTGTGGTACTCCTGAATCACACTGGATGGAGTAGGTTAAGCACTGGGGCCTTAATGTGTGGAGTTTCCCCCACAGCCCACAGACATGCTTTTCAGGTTAAATTATGATTGAAAATTGATTGTAGGTGTGGATGTAAGACTGTGTGGGGGGGCTGTTGACAGATCCAGTGTGTACCCAAGATGTGTATGCAAGATGGGATAGGCTCTGTCCGCTATGCAGCTCCAAAGCTGAATAAGCCATTTAGAAATCGGATCAGTAGAGATACTTGTGGCTCTTACGGGCACCTTATTAACAAGATTTAAATCTCTAGTTCTCTAAACTGGAAATGGAAAGTTGATGAACAAATATGTAACAAATGGAGCTGCATTTTGAAGAAAAACTTACTGTGCCACCCACGATCCTCCCCAAGGGGTACCACGCCCTTTCATCGAACCAATTGAGGAACTCGTAGAAGCCATTGGTGGTGAGATGGTGTGTTGATCTGTAGTTGAACCTGTAGAGATGCAGAAAAATAATAGGGATTACTTCGTGTAAGGCAAAGAAACAACCACACACATAGAATAAACATCTATTTTCATTTGTAGGCCAATTTTGAGAGGGAGAACAACAAAGACTCATCTCTAGGAAACGAATAGATTATTTACAGATTTTCTGAAGGCGGTAAGAATGGATAAGCTGCTGAGAGTTTTTCGTTTTTGAAACAGGGAAGATGAAGCTTCCATTCACAACGTGAGCCTTTGTGCTATCGCCAACAGCTCTCAGGTCAGTCACTGATTTAAAAAAGAAAAAAGGTTGCGATGAAGGGCTTTCATACATATGGTGGCATTTTCAGAACAAAAGCCTGCTTATTGTACAGATAATTCCAATTTCAACCACCAGGCTGAGGTGACGAAGACATAAAATAGGGCTGGTATTAGAACAGAGAAATAATGACCAAAGGGGGGAAAACTAAGAATAAATATAAGGAATATCGCTCCAAACAGGCTTCAATTCACACTGTAGCCGTGATTAAGCCGAGGGGGTTGGAACGGCGTCAAGCAGCAGAACCAAAGAGCTGACAGTGCTGAGAAGAAAGCTGCCAAAGAGAACGAAGCAAGTGTTCAGTAAATTTTCAGAGGCAGCTTCCTTTGCCACCGAGCTCATTAATGTAGGCCGAGTATGTTCAAAGGCTCATGTAACATAATTCATCTATAGAGATCCTATAGCAAGCCTCAGCAGATCACTAAAGGACTGTTATTAGACAAATGTATATCACAGAGGACACAGCAGCCTCGTCTGTGTGACTAATAAGCTCTGGAGCAATTCTTTGATTCATATTGCATCAAGTCTAAAAATATGACTAGCCAACAAACACAAAGTAAGGCTATAATAACAAGACTGAAATGAGACTAAACAATACAAAGCCTTGGTTGGGACTGGTTTTGCTTTAAAACCATATTTTCTGTGTTTATCTTCAGCCAAATATGCACATGTGGCCGTTGCTGCACCAATAGCAGGCTCAGGGGTTTCAACATGCTGATGCTGTAAATTCGCATTTATGTGCATCTTAAAGCAGCATATACATGCCAAAGTTTAGAGGCTATAAAGAGGCTCCTGCTGCATGCTTTTTTTTTTCCTTTTTTCTTTTTTAAACACAAATCAAAAGAGTACAAGTAGAGGGCAAGCTTGGCATTTTAACTATGCAAAACAGTGAGACGTTTATCTGCATCTAAATCTGCTACAAATGACAATAATAGGCCATAATACCGACTCAAAAGTGCAATCACGTCTTTATTTACTGGCACTCGTTAATGAGAAAACAGGGATTAAAAGTCACTTAACAGACTTAAATACCGAACTTGTATCCGATATAAATTTGCAAACAAAATAGTGTATACTTCAACTGTAAAATGAGAGAAACATGCAAGCTGCTGGAAGAGGCAATTATAATCAAATTCATCTGACCTTAAAACAGTGTCAACAGAAACAGTGAAGCACAACATGCACGCACACAAAAAAAAAGCACAGGTGTCTCGGGCTCGACAACAGCTGCGAACCCGATCAACTACATTTTCTTCCTTCAGCCTACCCCACTCTTCAAGTGCGAACAGGCACAAACCCTTAAACACTGGTCTTTTCAAAGACGGCTGTAATTTTAGCCAGAAAGTTCTCATTTTCACTCGTGTTATGAATGGAGCACACCTCTTTCCTCCCTAGAAGCACAGGCTCACTCGCCATTTTGTTCATCTGTAACAGAGATGACTGAAAGAGCGCCTCTGGACAACAAGATCAATCCAGACGAAAATAGGAGTCGTAACAAGGTTTCCGTAGGTAAACCTGTGGAAGGATAATGGTTTCCTGCAGCAGTCTTTGTCTCCACTAAGGCTCTGTCATCCAGTCCACATCCCACAGAGCAACTGAGGTGTCAGGTGGTTATTGGCTTCAGCTCTCCATCAAGCTCCCCATCTGCTGGCACCCATGCCTCTCTTCACCCCAATATGCCTCTGTGGACATTCCACGATGGACGCTGCACGCTGGCAGGGACTAACAGTTGTCTTTGCAAGGTGTCTTCACAGTCAAAAACACCTTGTAGTCTGGGTCCAACTCCCTACCAGGCAACCCTGTGTCCCTCATAGTGTCCACACCTTTCATTTGAATTTATAAAGGTCAAGAAAATCCTCTGCTTAAAAAAAACAAAAAAAAACAACAACACCTTTGTGTTTTAATAAATGCATATTTGTTGATAAACAATCAATAGTTTAATTACTGACCAAATTTATCGTCAGCATGTTTTCAGCCACAATCGAACAGGCCGGCTAGCGATTTCATTAAATCAATAAGCGTGCTTCCAAAGTTAATCACACAAACTGCGTTTCCATGTATGCAGGTGAGACAGATTAAGAGATGACAAGCAATGTCATTAAAAAGCTGCAAAGTCGTGGAGCGTGAGACGCTCACGATCAATGCAATAAGTTTAAAAATGCTGCACGGTCACGAGATGCTTGGTTTGCTCTCATCTTTTCTACTCCCCTTCCTCAGTCAGTTTTGAGAAGACTTCTTTGTATGCAGCACACTTTCATCGATGGAGAAGTTGCAACATGATGATGGGATGCTGTGGGATACAGGTGATACTGAAAAAAGTCAACAGATCCCAGGATTTTTGTTTTTGTGTTTCATTCTCTATGACAAAAGTTACCAACCATACTGATAAGTCAACACGAACAGAATGATCATAAATTAGAAGAGCAATATTCTCTATGCGACGGATGAAACAACAGGCAAACACTCACAGGCATTGTGCCTCTTAAAGTGATCTTGAAAAGCTATAAAGAAGCTGACATGAGTGTTTATCCTTGGGGCTCCTCAGGCAATCACATTACTCAACAACCTGAGGCCCGAGAGTATGAATCTGGGCAGAGAACAGACTAGGACAAACAAACCATCCAGCTGGAACACAGGAGTCACATAGGAAAGGGGGGAAAAAAAAGAGCTACTCTGATGCTTTACACTTTTTCCTGCTACAAAACCCCCCATAAAAGATTAGGTCCTGTCAATTAAAGTCTAGCAATTGTTTCATATGTTTAATGTCCAGTTCTTTCACACAAATATTTCAGTGCATGCTGAGGCGTGGAAAGAAGCTCAATGTTACAAAGTAAAAAAGGGGAAAAAACTAACTACAGAAGCAGCCAGGTGTGTGAGTTTGACCACAGAGGGACTCTGAATGTAGGTGCTGTGAAACTGGCCAGCCAATTCGGCCTCATTGTTCTGCAGCTGTCAAAGCAGTGAGGCGGAAACACGGCAAATTCAAAGAAAGCCTTTAAAAAGACAACTTTGCGCACTGCCACACCATATCCACCAACCCATTTTCCAAAGATCTCATGCACAGCTGAAGGGAGCGCTCTATCTCTGCCCTTGTCACTTTGACGGGGCGGATAATGTAGCTCTGCCAGGCACATTAGCAATTTAATGCATAGCTGCCAATATGGTTTTCAGGCCCACAAAGCACACGAATGACTAGTGATTCTACTGCAGCACCTCTGAAAACCAGCAAGTACGCTTCAAGGAAAGCAACACACCTCTAATAACACCATTTAAAGAATATATAAATAAAAAATCCTGGATTCATATCTGCAGAACAACTCATATATAAACTCCGCAGATAATATCTGAAAGCAAAAATAAAAATAGAAGTGGGATATTTATGCACTTGATATCACAGGGGGACTCCTGCAAGCACCGTCATTTATTTTAATCAAGGTCCGTTTCACTGATTACCAGTTTCCTGTTGAGACTGTGCCATCAGCAGCAGCATGACTAAGTGGGCTCCCTTCCTGTTTATAAACTAGTAATGCCTCATTCAGCATCAACTGCATAATCAGATGCATCATTGGCTTTTCCCCACTGGTCCATATTCTGGTGAGTGTCTGAATGGTCGTTGGTTCTAATCACCACCTTGACTAATTAACAACCTCTGTGAACAATGTGTAAATGATGAAACCGTTTATGGACCAGGAAGGCAAACAAGCACAAACAAAATAGGCTTCACACAGTGAGGTATCCGGCAGTCGAGCATTGTTGACCATCGTCAGGGTGACCCTGTTATTGTTCTTTTGTAAGGCCACGTCTCTTAAAGCAGAAATTAGAGTTCTGTGCTGAGTTCCTGTCACAGGGTACGGTGTTGCTGTTTGCATTGTGAGCTAATGTCTCTGTGCTGCTCTGCAATCTCAAGTGAAACTGGACTGTTATTTTTACTGAAATGCAGAACAGAGAGAAGACTCAAGAACAGACTGTAAATCTATACACAGACAGAGAGCTATAAGAATGAGAAAAGCATCTACACCAGCATAATGAACCTGATACAATTACAACCCACTGCATTTTGTTTCACAGTGATATTATCCTTGTGCTAATCAACTTACTGGGTTTGCACTGCATATTGCTACCCTACACATCTTTGAGTTCTGCATCAGGCTACAGCATAGGGTACAGAGCTACAATATTATAAACATTGCTTTGCATTTAAAATATACATATATATATATTACATAGAAAACCTTTAGTACATGCCACCAATATGATTAAAAAAAAGTACAACTAAAGACAGCTAGTGGAAATCTCACAGCTAATAAGGTTAATTAGCAACATGATTATAATGATTATTATAAAAAGAACATCCCGGAGAGGCAGAAGATTGTTACGCCACTACCATTCAAGCATAAAAAGGCACCTAACTCAATGGATGAACTGCTCTACACATAACAGACAGCTTAGCAAAGAACCAATTTTAAATCCTATCTTTTGGCTCTTTTAACTAGCAGCAAAAGAAAAGAAAAAAAAATAGGCCCGTTTCTTAAACTGAATTTTCAGGTTGACAGACATAAAAATAGTATTTTTCCACCAACAAGGTAATTCTCAAAGAGCCATTAGCAAAAAAGCTTTAGTTCCCCTCAGGGGAGGACAACAGCAATCAGTAAAGCACAGTGGAGGCTCTGTCTGTGCATTTTAGCCATTTTAGCCAGTGGTGTTGGGAATCTTGCCAAAATTTATAGAATTATGAAGACCAAAAAAATACCAACAAAATCCAGATATTATATGGAAAATATTTCACTAGCAATTGCCTCATTTTTCAGCATGACAATAGCCCCAAACACACAACTAATGTAGTAAAAGCATATTTGGTTAGAAAAAAAACAACAACAACAAAAAACACTGTCGTGGATTGGCCTCCCCAGACCGAACCCAACATTATTAAAGCAGTGTGAGATCATCTTGAGGCGCCAACACCCCAAATATTCACTTGCAAGCCAGTTTGCACGTGTTCCGATAAATTGCTGCACCCATTTCCCATTTTTCTAGCAAATATAAAGAAATGATGGGTGGCTCAAGACCTCTGCAGAGTACTGTGTAATGAGAATAAAATTTCTCATCATTCAAATGTCTAGGATTTTAAGATTTGAATCAGGAACAACTAAAACCAAGGAGTGAATAGCTGTTCACTGGATCAGCTAATGTCCATTTGACAACTCTCCCTGGGCTAACAATTTCTATACTTATGTAATATGTACCTTTGTGACTAGCTGATTAGGGTCAAAAACCTGAGTTATCAAAATGACCATATTTTTGCCATTTAAATATACTTTGACTAATGGCACGTTTTCTTAGGCAACAGTGCATTAGCCTCAAATGGCCCTCCTTAGACGGGCCATTTGAAGAACAGGATTACGGCTATCAACAGCCCACAAGAACTTGCCTTCCAATATCCCCAAAATAGGATTTTCTGGTTGGATTACCACAGAATTGGATAACAGTGAGTTTTCAGTCACACTGCACACTTTGTCCAACTGTCCCCAAAACTAATGACTCAGTACTGGTGGGAAAGGTCACACTAACTGGCTGACTGGATCGCTGCCAAAGCTTTAATGGTGTCTACTGGTCCTGCCATCACCTGACAAGATGAAGCATCCTGGCTACTAGCGATCTCTCTTCATTGTTCAAACTGTTAGACCCAGCAGTGGATAGAACTATCCACCCAAAACACAAGTGAACTCTGTGCCAATATTGGAACAGCAAAGCTGCATAAGTCTACAAACATCCAATACTGCTGTAAGAAGAGAGTGTGATGAATGATTTAGCCTACTGTAAAGAGTGAGTGCAAGAAGGAAACTGCTAATGTCAAGTGTACTAATTCCTTATACTTTATATCTGTTAACAGTAAGAGCGGGCTAACAATATACATGAGCCACCTTTAACAGCCAGTGGTATAAGTACACAAAATTACACAATGCTTAAGCGTGCAGTGGCTCAACTTAAATCGACTGGTATTTACTTCAATACTCTAATGAGCCTTCAGCAGCATTTAACTACACCACACATCCACCACAAGTGGTTTTTCTGTGCTCAAGCACTTTTTAATCCAACATTCACATTCAATATTGGTGTGCGAATATCAAATATGAATTGATTACATTTTGAAGTTATATTGTTACACCGTGACGCGTTACACTGTGTATTCTATCATTCACAAACAAGCCCACACTTTTTCTAATGAAAAGCAACTTCAATTAAATTTTTTTTAAATATATATAGCACCAAATCACAACATTTTCCTCAAGGTGAATTATATTGTATGTTAAAGACCGTACAATAATACGCAGAAAACCCCAACAATCACATGACTCCCTTTGAGCAAGCACTTGTTGATCATTTTTGGAGGCGGGGGGGTCTGTTCCATCAACTGGTTGCAGCAAAAGACACACTGCAAAGTGGTGTAGCGAGTGGGGTGGTTGACACGACAACACGACACAGGCAGACATGTCAGCTAGAAAAGCCAGATATCAAACTACCAAAATTCCAATTAAACCAGAAACCAGAGGTTTCCTTCTGTTAAAAGGGAGTTTTTTTCCTTCCTACTGTCACCAAAGTGCTTGCTCATAGGAGGTCATTTGATTGTTGGAGTTTTCTCCATTTTCTCTATATTATTGTTGGGTCTTTACCTTACAGCATAAAGCACCTCGAGGCAACTGTTGTGTGAGGAACTATATAAATAAAACCAATTGAATAGAACAGTTCAAGCATTTTCACATTCGAATACCTGCAACAGCAATATCAGAGACCAATCACGGTGAGGACTTTTATGCATATTATGGGACCTTCCCATATTCAAAGTGTGAAGGTTAGGTTTTAACAAAGATACACAGGTTCAGGTGAAGTTAATTAAGGGTTAGATCAATACAAATAACGCAATGAAGATTATTTTCTGAATGCATGATAGCAATATGTGCATATGTTCCTTGAAAAATAACTTTGTCAATGGGAAATTCTGTTTAGACAAGCAGTGAATGCAGTGGGTTGACTGAAGCACTGACTCAGTTGATCATGTTTGCACGAACCACAGCAGAAAAAAGAAAAAAGGAAACATTAAAAATATTATGAGATAAACAACAAATGTGCAGCTAATTATTCTGCTAGGTCAACCATTTCCAAATCTCCAAACAGGCAAAATATATAATTATCTTAATTTCAATAAGTTAACACTTGCTGACACTGCAGAGGAGACCCCCCCCCCCAAATTTAACCCAGAGTGCACAGCTCATCGTCTGAGATGAAGAGGTCCAGTAAGAGCCATTTAATCCTAATGCTACTGGAAATGAGGCATTACATTAAAATTGAACTCCACCCAAAAGATTTTTACATATTAAACGCTCATCCAGCGCAGCTAAAACATGGCTATGAAAGTTTCAGTTTACATCGTTTATAATTTAGTCGTCTTCACTATGAATTTTCCATATGATGTAACAAGTCTATCATATATTCCAGACGTCATTTAAATTAAGAATATTCAGCATTTGGCACATTCAGCATGGTCATAAATGTAATTAGTAGAATCACAGAAGGGGGCATATGTAACTATCCTTACCGGGAATGAGCGACACATTTTCTCAGCAGGCCAGACTGACTAAGATACAGCAAGCAAAGGGCCACATATTGAATAAATGAAACATGGCACATATTGCCGAAATATATGCTAATGCATACATTCTGTAATCACAACAGATTGCTTTAAAATAAGCCAAAGTCCAAAGACTGTTAGCTTTCTGCTAGAAAATATTGATAATTTCATATCAATTTGCTGCATTTGCTCCACTTACTTAAAAATATATTTACGCATGCACGTAAAATGTATGCTTGAATCAAGAAAGCAGTGAGTGACTGTTTTACTTGTGCTGATAAATAAAACTATCATGGTACAGACCTGCATCAGTAAATGAACCCAATATTCTCTATTTATCATCATATATTTGAATACAGTGTTTTCCACAGAGACCTCTCTTGATTGGGAAGCCCAGATATATTTTATCCTTCTATCTGGGATAATGACGATGAGATATATAAGCAATCTCTCTGACTGTTATTTTGAAAGTTCAGTTGCTGCTAACTAGGCGTAGGTTATGCAGATTCAAATTTATACAAGTGCTTCAAGAAAAATTTGCGCTAACAAAATCTACAAGGATACAGAAAAACATAAAATCCTGAATGTGTTATCACTGCTTGCAGCTCGCAGGCAGCAGCGTTTCTAAGCAGTAAGTAAATATAATTTTATACTATAAATAAATAGCATAAAATAAAGGCTTGACATTTTTGTTCAACAATAACTAAAGTAACGTAACCTTGTAACTCTTCAGGAGCTGCACAATATTATCCCATAATAAAACTGAAAGAAAAAAAAATAATAAACCTGGGATGTTGCATCTTCAGTCGGGCTTTAAATCAGCTCCTTCCAGCCCTGCTTTTCCACTAGTACCTGCAAGAGTAATTTCCATCTTCCTGACATATAGAGTGAAGTGCTCCAGTGATGCTCGGTGGAGTCATTTGATTACATTTGGGTCACATCACCAGCTGCTGTAAGTCCTCTTTGTCGCTTGGTTTTACTCAGTGTGTTTTTGCCTCGAGTAGTCAGACAAGACTTCCTGTTAAATTTGGAAACAAAGTTTCCTCACATATTTTACAAAAATACTGTGGTCTGTTGGAGGTTGTCAATGTAGCACACTTTTTAGGTACTAAATTGTAATCCGTAGCTGACACACAAATTTCGCCGTCAGACGCATCAGGACTTGTCATGTTGTTGTGCATGCTAAGGAAGGTGAACACATTGTGTGACTATATCAGGGATATGACACTTTTATATGATGAGGTCACAGTGATCTTGGAGTGTCTTGTCCCATGGCTGGACAGAGTTTGACTCCACCATCTTGGTCTGCAATTGGTGAGAGTGGTCATTGTTCTCCTCTGGAGAGAGATAGGGAAGCAGGGACACAAAAAGCAGAACCAGCTCTGCAGCTCACAGAGGCTACAAAATAAGACTACTGTTGCACACTGCAGTTCAAGACTGTGAAATTCGAGTCCATACACATGATGAGAAACTTAGAGAGACAGTACCCAAAAATGGGTACAACCGCGTTAAAACCCTCAAGAGAAACGACCTCTGGGTGAAAACCGTAATGTCCAGAGTCCAAAGACATGTATGTTAAGTGAACTAACTTGGCTCTAGGTGTGAATCCAAGTACAAATGGTTGACTGTCTTTGTGTTAGCCCTGCCACCCTAAAGGAACCCTAAACTGGATAAGCGGTTTAAAAATAATTTAATTAAATTAAAAAAGGAAGATGGCTGGATGAGCCAACCTCATAGTTTTGCTTTCTCTGTATCTTGAGAGATGTAACATCATGACAGTATCCAAAGAGCCAAATTAGTGCCCGCTCAAACTAATGAATCAAAGCTAAAGCTGAATTTTCTATCTTAGATCATTAGTGACAACCTTAAATAGACATTACTATGCTCCAGCTCTAACTGGGATCCATCTGACACACAGCACTATTTATTTGCTCCAATACCTCCACATTTTGACAGTCATAATAAAAATTCTCAGTTTGTTCGGTTATAAAAAAGGCTGTGGGGAGCAGAGTTATTCAGCTCTGAATATTATTCAGTCTCATAAAGACTTTTCTTTGACTAGGTGCTGTTGTGTGAATACATCAACGTGGTGTCTCTTTCTGTAACAACACATATGTAAGAAAGCTTGTGGCTCGAGCTTCACTGTTTGGATGCGCTCTTTTTTGTGTAAAATGCAGAGTTATTTGATGGAGTTAGCCACTGAGGTCTACATTCTCCTGACAACAGACTTCAAGAGTCCCAGCTATTGACATCCCAATTATCTTTTCACACACATTTAGACTGCTACTCACAACCGTGTGCAGGCTGGCAATGCCTACCCATCACAAAGACACAGGCTTTTAATACCTTATGGGCCTAATAGGACAATCAATCTTAAATTGTGTCATATTCTTGGCAAGGTACGACGAGATGCTTACCTGAGCTAAAAGACGACAATGAGAGTCGCTGAAAGTAAATTATCAAAGCAGTCAGGGATACACAGGTGACTGCAGGCAAAGCAAGTCTGAAGCGAGAATCCAACACACCATTTACGTGTACACGTTCTGAGATGATTGCTTAGACTTTTTTTTTTATTATTATTAAAAAAAATAAAGAATACCTGATGAAAAACAAAGGATAGGCATGTTAAATTTCAAACTTATTATGAAATCCAATTTAGATCTCTTGTGGTTACTGGTCAAATAAAGCCTTAATTGATTTTTTTAAATTAATGGTGTCTGGAGGAAACAAACTAGTTAAAAGGTTTTTTAATAACAATTAACCAAACTATTCAAATGAAAACCTGTCGAAAGTAAAATCATCTCTAATGTGCCGGATTATTAAAACTAAATATGATTTCATGAAAAAAAATGGCTCTGGACACCTTTCAAATTTATGCATATTCTGTATAATAATTTCTGCAATATACTTAATATTACATTACAATTACAATTTATTCAGTAGATCATTTAATAACCAGAACGTCAATGACATAGTCGCTTGTCCGGCTCATCATTATTGACAGCTTATCGTAAAGCGTGGAGTCTGAAAAGAATGTTTTAAACTTGCTATTTAAACTATACTGCACAAACTAATAGCAATCAACTGACTAATTAACCGAGAAGTCAACAAGGCTTGGAAACATTTCTATCTGGGACAAATTAATCTTGCTTCACTGAAATGATGATTCTTGTGAAAACAGAAAAGCGCCTGGAAAACGGCCAATATGACCTTCGCCATGATTTTGGTGAAGACCCATTAGACTCTTGTTACACAGGCCTACAGACCATTTAATGACTGCCTGGCAAACACCCATCACTGGGGGCAAATGGGTATTCCCTGACTGGTTGCAACTGGTTACTGGCAGTCGCTGTGAAATCACTTGCTAGTTCCCAGTTATGACAGACTAGAGACTAGTCAGTGACCTCATGGAAAATTGTGTCTTGCTGACTGGTGTTCGAATGAATGGTTGCCGCCAGCACACAGTGCTTCACTGAAAATCTTGTGATTGCTTTGGTTGCTATCAAATGAAGACTCCAACTTGTCTGCAAAGACTCACAAACTAGTTGCTAAATATTAGTTAAAGTATTTAAAGTGTGATGCAAACCAAAAATAAGAACATCCATCTTCAAAGTGAAAGTTGTCCCTGAGCACTGAAACCCACAAAAAACGTTTCTCTAAATTCTGACAAATACTCTAGAAGTACTGATTCTTCTGAGCTCATTGCCCTTCAGCTAAAGGAGCTAAAATGTAACTAAATCTCAGCATGAAGTTGTATAATCCTAATTATACAACAAACCATCTCACAAACTGATAGATGCATTGAGGTAATCTGGGAATCAGCATCTTGCCCAACACCACTTGGACATTTGGGAACATCGACAAGCTGCTCTACTCCCCAAGAGCTGCCCCCGTATCATGGTACACAGTCTCTCCAGCTCATGAATATAAAGCATAATGGCCAGAACTTTAAAAGAATATGTACAGAAGCTGGGTAGACAGACAAAATGTTAAGTATTCAGCCTTCATGCATGAGGTGAAGGCCTGCTGCTGATACTACCTGTGGAGAGTGCGGGGTTGCCGAGGTCTCCTGAGAAATTGAAGACGAAGGTTTGGTACACAGATTCATTTCACACTCCATAGATTCCTGCATTCTAAGTTAAACACCTTGAATGAAGTTAGCAATCTACACAATGCAATCTCACAGCATGATCTTTGTGATAGGATGAAGAAGAAGAATGTGCTTGGTCAACTGAGTCCAATGAGGCCAACATAGACATTAGGAAGACACACCAAGGTCAAGACAAGCTTAACCCTCAGTTTAATTGATAACATAGCACCGCTTGTTTAACTGATGGTCTGAACATTTGGTTGAGCAAACACAAAGCCTCTGTGACTTAACCATTTACAACAAATATTTATGATAAACCTTGTGAAAAAAACAATTTACAACAGCAGGACTGATGAAACTTGGTGTGAGGTAAGGTTTTTATTTTGAAGCAGGATTTTTACAAAGAACAGATAGAAATAAAACTTATGAGTCTATATTTTTCCCTTCTCTATATCACCAAGACTTTCAAGTTTCATTTGAAGCAAAGAAATTTATTCTTTGGCTATTCAGTAGAAAGAAGAGAATGGAGGGGGGAATTTTCTGAGGATATAGGAAGAAAGCTTTATATCAAACAGCACTTTGGAAACCAAAGCAAACAGCGACAGTGAGTCAGTCTCAATAGGCTAGGTCGAGATTATCAGCACTTGCAAAACTGTAGGCTGACGTGCAGAGAATCCGTCAATGACAAAGCCATTAGGTAGCTCTGCTTTCTGTGTTCAATAACACTAGACTGAGGTGCAGCATACAATTAACCAACTGGGGCCAGTATTGATTAGAACTTTCAGAAGAAAAATGAGAAATCTGAACCCCCACAAGTATAGGTTTAAACACCACAGCAATTACTGTGCAGAAAATAGTCCTAGGTAAGATGAAGATGTGGGTATAACAAAATGGAGGGGGCCACAGTAAACTAGAACCTTAATAAAACAAAAGTATTTACTGCGATCAATCTTAAAGTAGCTTCTTTTATTGACTTGATATTTTTTCTTTCAGAGATCAAAGCAAACTGACTAGCTCCATTAGTTCACCAAACCTGAATAACATGGGCTATCGGTTCCTAATGCGATTATGTTACATCAGTGATAAAGTAAATCGCCTGGTGTTGCAAAGTCCAGCATAGAGAAGTTCTGCTTTATTTCCCATCACTAGTATGGAAAGACTGAGCACCAATAGAAAGCTATCACAGACGCATCAGCATTTCATATTGCAAAAGAAAGGGTTCCTGTTCACCTGGTGATGAAGACTGTTAGAATTAAACTATTCCAAGTGTGAAACACCAAGCTGAATGTTCTTTGAAAAGACTGCAATTTGTATGTTTAGCATTTTTATAACAAAGACATGGGGGTACTGCTGCTAGAGTAGTCTCAAGTAGGTTCCATAGTTCTAATTTTCCACATTTCTAGTTTTCTTTTATTGGCAACTAGTGATGTTTTGCATTTAAAAACAAAAACAAACAAAAAAAAAAAACACACACTGATATTGTTCAATGCATTCACTGGAAACAGACAGCATTTCAAGATGCACTTTTTATAATACTTGTTCTTAAATTGATACAGGCAGAAACAAAATGCTTAACACTCTAATCTTCATAATACTAAAGACACTTTTTTTTAACCATACCAACCAGCCATATAACCAGCTTTCAAAATACACATCCACCTACAACAACCTGTAACACATCAGGCGTTTACCAACTCACAGCTGCTTAACCGAGGTCTTTCATCCGCAACATCCCATTACATTTCCAAAGGAACTAATAATTTGCGGGGTACATCCATCATCTTTAGCCAGAATAACAGTTTTGAGACATGTAGCATCCTCCGTAATCTCATATGACTGCTCCAAAGCAAAGGCTCTCAAATATGCCAGCTGATGAATATGCTGGATTGACAACTGATGAGTAGACTTCAATTGCAACAGCTGTTTCGGTGACATTCACTGCGTACTGCATGGATGCCAGATGGGAAATTAAAAGCGTAGTTCTTAGCACTGCAGATTAAAAGCAAGCACAAATGTGTCTTGCTAACTGCTGTGTGGACAAACTGGTTGACTACCACATGGTAACGTCAATGTATTATAGAAATCATCACTGTTTTTTTGAATGATGACAATGATTTCTGATGATGTAATGATGTTTCAGTGCTTTATTTAAAGACATGAAATTCCCCTCAGATTTCTTAAACCACATTCCTGAAGACAGTCCTTGGAGGGCATAAATTCTCCTTTCTTAACTCCATCTTAAAACCTGCTGAGCCTTTAAGCCCAGCAATACAAAATGCAGGATTTAGAATTATTTTAAGTGCCACTGAAACAACAGTGATTCGAAGGGAGCTAAAGATTTGTACTTTCAGTCCATTTAAAAGGTAAGGAGGGAGATAACAAATGTGATGTTCCCAAAAGCACAAAGTCACAGAATTTCAAGTTGCGGCGTGTGAATCAAAGGAAATGGATGAAAGGCACGCCAATTCCACATTTAGCCAAGGAGTCCACTGGGGCAGAGGCTTCTCTTTTATCAAAACCCACTGTTGCCATCGACCAAAAATAGGGAAAGCACTGGGAGAGCCAAGCAGAGACAGCAGGCAGTAGTGAATTCCAGAGATAGGGAGTAATTACTGGCACAGAAAGAGCTTTGCTGTCATAACGGGTGGCTAATCAAACAGATATCACAAACACAAACACCGAGGACAAACAGCAGCAATAATTATGGGCCTAATCATCACAGGCTGAGATCTCTATTGAAGGCATTCTGTGGGAAAAAAGTCATTTCTGAACTGTTTTCATGATATTTTTCGGGGGGGGGAAACAAAAACCTAAAGTTCAGCTACTGACAAGGTGTGATGAGAAGGGCAATGATCATATATGTAATACCGCTGATGATGCTGTCGCCCTCAAAATACAAACTAGCGTGAACAATAGAGTCTGTTTTATTCAGTCATATAGGTGGTATATTTGTATTGATGCATATGTTGCCATTATCAAATTCATCACAGTTTAGAATACTGCAGCACATGTAGCAGAGTATGCATCACAGCTAAGCAGACAGTGCTGCTAAATCCACTGGTGTTTTCAGAGTAAATTGCTAGAGGGTTACTGAACACTGGACCCATCATTCTCTGGGATTGTAACAGAAAGATAATAGTTTTTAGACAAATAATTGTTATTCTGTATATAATGGTATATTACATTGCTACAGACTGGTAAGCCTACCTTCTGCTTGTACTTTTATTTTATGTGTAGCTATTGGGCGCTACCATAATAATAAATTCAGACACTGGATAAAAGTACTTTTGGATGCTCTTTTATTTCCACAGGGGTTACCACAGCAGATGTCGGAATTCGCAAAATTGTTATGCCAGATGCATTCCTTCACTGGCCAGGTTAACATTTCTAATAACTGCTCAATACTTCAATGCTGTTGAAATGGGAGCTTTACTGACCTTTTAAAATTCTTCCTAAAGTGTTGTTTAGTCTTGTGAACGTCAACAGCTTCAGCTGTTAGTGAGGGGAGGAGCTGCGCGCTCGCCCCTCAGCAGGGTGCTGTGCGAATTTGTTATCGAGGGAAAGACATCAATTGTGCAAATTCTGAGGACATTTTTTGACAAACCAAAAGTGTATACAAGTATCCTAGCCAGTATAGCATTATCAGATTTCTCCTTTTTTTTAAATTATGGAGAGCCACAAAAATTCACACTGTGCTGTGTTCCAGGCTCTAATGCTTAGAGAGACCCGAACATGTTGGAGCTACACAAACATACTAAATCCACCAGTGTGAAGCTCTAGGCTGAAAATCCTGCAGTGAGGGTAAACTGAGGGCAGCTGCCCACAGCCAACTACAGCTTGAAAATCATCTTTCCTTCATTCAAACATCCACCTGCTGCTGGAAAGGTTGAAACGGGGAGAGGGGGGAAAAAAGCTCTATAAAACTGTGCAATGGCCAGAAATGAAACCATAAAACTAGAAGTTAAAAAACACAGCTGTGGACAATTACACTGTCTACATACAATTGATTCCCCTGGATAAAACATTACTGCTCTCCCTTTGAGCATAATGGCTTCACTATGAGCTGCAGAGTCACTAAGCGATAGTAGAGAAAGCCAGTGAGACATTTATGGCTCATTGGCTTAAATATCAGTGCGAGGCACTCAGTAACACCCCAGTCAAGATTAGCAGATACGAGACGCTTTCTACAACCTCTCTACAAACTCGACAATCATTAGGACAGTTTGCCTACATCACAACACAAGTTATTGCTGCCCCAAAGCTGCCATATCTGCATGAATGGGCTTGCCGCTGTGGTTCGGAAATCCTGAGGGGTCAAAATTTACTGCGAGGGCTGAGTAATTATACACTGTCTTCTGTACCACTGCGGTCCCTTCATCATTATTTCCTAACACATGGCTGCCTCTGCCGTTTCATATTCTATGGCTGTGAGATAATGGGAGAGGACAGAGTTGCGTACTTCCCTCTCCTCCTCCTCCTCCTCTGTTCCTCTTCTCCTATAGTGGTGACAAACCAGTGTTTCAGTTTTCCACAAGGGAGTCTGAGGTGTTTAAATTCCCAAAACTTACAGCCTCTTCGGTGCAAAGGACAGCACAGACATACTGAAGTTTGTGCAATCCAATGTGGGGTTTCATTAGTGTACTGCAGCCCGGCGGCGCATTGAGCCTAAACTGACTACCTGCTGGGCCTAAGCATCGGGGAGTTTTGTATCACAAACATTGGGTTAGCTATAGTATTTCATTATCCTACTGTTAGAGTTACCTTTAAACATAAAAACAGCTTGAAAGAGTACACAGAACTACAAGGAAACTTTAAAAAACGGATACGAATTAGGTGGAAGGAAGCTACTTTTCTATCGATGATAATGATAAACTGTGTGTGCATGCCACATCCTCAGTTTCAGAGTCTTGATTCAGTGTACCATGCAGCTCTGGGCTTTATTACAGATGTGAAGTCTGACTAGAGACTGCATTGTTTATGATTTCGTGGGCTGGCCATCACAGACCCCTTGCAGAAGACAGCACTGGTATATTTTTATCTATAAAGCAAGACTGGATAAACTTTATGTCTGAGCTCCAGCAGTCACCAGCTACACTCCTCCAAATGGTTGCTTTTTGATGTGCCCAGGGTTTTGACAGATCTGGAGGAAACAGAATTGTGTCACTACACACGGTGGATGTGGAAACCACCTTTGCAAACAGATCTAAAATGAACATGTTTATATCTACTATTGAATCTAGCAGCATAAGCAGTGTGGTGAAGGAGCACAGATTGTATAAAAGATGAACACAGTTACGTCACATCACCCGGTTTGTGAAATGCTGTCTGGAAGCCTTTACATGAGCATTTCCAATCGTCTTAAGTTTCATTTAGTGTGACCCAGAATGAGTGAGCCTCACAGTCCACAGGCCATCTTCCTATAGAGTTCAGGACTAGAAGTCTTTTTACAACCACAGCTATCACGCTTGGTGATAGCTAAAGTCAGAAAACTGAGGATGTTGTGTGAAAGCACAAATTACACATTTTCCAGTTTTCCTAATGTTTACATGCAATGCCAACATCTTGGATTTTGAAGTTGGGGGTCGGTGGGCTGGTCCATCTTTCTGAGCTGTAAATGTGACTTAAAGGGGCTTTTCAGCTGAAAATGCTGACTGGGAACTCAAACTATTATAAACTGAAAACTGTACAATGTACATGAATTTGCATCATTCACTTTAAGTTAAAAAACAAATATAACATAATCTCTTATGAGCTTGTATGGCTGCCTTTGAAAGAAATTTGACCTTGATAGAAGATAATAAAATTTAAAAAAAAAAAAGGATGACTTTCACAGACAGGGAATCTTTTCAGGGGCTTTTCCCCTTTTTTCTTAAAAAAAGGAAAAGAAAAATAAAAGGTTGCCTTAAAGATTTCTTATCAGATCAGGTCTCCTTCGTGGAAGCCAAAGGTGAACGTAGACAACACAGGCAACACAACTCCACTACAAGCAACCCAAAGAGCGCTTGTTTGATGTTTAAAATCCTTAACGATCCACGTAATTTAATGAGCTACCATGCCGAATACTGATATCACCACAGGGGGCTTTTCAACTTTGTACAACACAGAAAAGACTACTCCATCATAAATGTGACTCTGCATGCATAATTGCACTAAAGGAAGAGGACACTGATTTTGAGGGGGTAGGGGCAAAATGGCTGTAGTAATTTCCAGCAGTGGAAAGACAATGAGCCTTTTGTTATTCCTCCAATTAAATGTCACCCGAGACGTAGCAAAGCTTCCACACTTCAGGCCTTCTGTGCCAAGGATGAAAAATTGCTTGTGGCTAAATAGAGAATACTGTAGCTGTATGCAATGCTACTCTTAATTCAGGCCAAGGCTTTCTGAATGCAACTCAGTGTCTGAAGCCATGCACCAAGACTTCGTAATGCTTAGACTGAGTCACTGTTGTCTGAGTTAACAACATTTTATACACCTCTCGACATGTGGTGCCCAATAAAACAGCTGTCTGACCTATTTTCGTCTCAAGGCATTACGAGAACTGAGACTATGGGAGAACAGCTCCAAATCCTCCTGCTCTAGTGACAAATTAAACCAAATACCTTTTCAGTTTTTTGTTACGTGAAAAGATGATCGCCCTTTAAATGTGTTCCCATCAAGTCATTACTGCCTGTCTGTGTCAAGCTCGTGCAGCTGCCCCACTGCCTAAGGTTATCGCTAAAGAAAACCCACAAAGCGTATAAAAATGATAGCCAAAATGACAGCTTTTATAGGAGGAACATCACAGCTTTGCCAAGTGGTCAGCACTGTTATGATATGAACCATGGTGTGTGCAAACTCCCAGTGAGCAGGAATCTTATCGCTTATTCCACACTGAAAACACACGGTTGCCCTAATCCGACTTTGAAACTTCAGCAAAGATAAAAATCAAGCAGCACAAGCACTCTCAGATAATGTATCTGTGCGAAATGCACAGTGATAGCATCTTAGTAGAAAACTGGGCTCAGGGCAAAGAAAATACATAAAAGGCAACAATGAGCTCATCTTGGATAAAAACTCCACTCTCTCTCACCCATACCCGATAGATTTGGAGTGGTGGATGAGAGCAAAGGCTTCTGCTCACTCTCTTGTCTGGGTAGCAAATCTCCAAATCCCAGCCAGAGGCGGAAACAGATCCAGCACCCTATTACGGGTGAGCCTGAGAGACGGGAGTGCAGTTTATTCGCAGCCAAATTCAGCTTTTGTCTAGCGGCCGCGTCAAACGGGACCCAACCTTTGCTGGAAGTGTCATAACGACATTATGCCAGCTCTGGCTGCAGCAACTGCAGGAAGGGTGTGCGTCTGTATAGGTGTGTACCTGTATGCATATTAAATGAAGAGACGGTGATGAAGGAGAGAGTTCCAAACTCCTTATTGAACTGAAGCCCAGAAATGCAAACGGAAGAAACAATCCCTCTGATTTCCCTCCACAAGCAAATGATGTTGAGACTAGCATACCCTGTACAGTCAGCACCCCTGAAAGACACCAGCTTTGTGCCAATGGCAAGATGCCGCTCATCAAGATGGGACCATTTCAGAGATTTGAGCGTTCATGCACCTTTTATCAAAGTTTAAGAAATGGTGTCGCGGAAAGTTAAAACAATAGTTCCACCCTTAACACATGTCACATCAGTTCACATTAGAAGGCTTATTAATTCTAACTCAGAATGAAATTAGCTTATTAACAAATGAACTTGAGCCTGACGACCCCAGTCGGACCAAACCGTTTGCTAAAATCAGTCAAAACTATGACTTCACCACGAAGTCAGTGTTAATGACTCTGATACCCACATGTCAAAGTTCAATTCAAATCAAAGCATGCACAAAATTGAGCTAAATTTACATTTCTGCCTCGAGTCCATTTGGTTTATTTATTAATTTTCCCAAGGGGCCACATGATGAACTGGGACTGGTGTGGCAGGCCACACCAATAAGCCAAATCCAATTCTGCTCTCTATAAACTCATTGGTGAGGCCCTCCACAACAGTCCCAATTTCTAATGTGGCCCCTCGAGAAAACTAATCACCCAACCCTGATTTAGAGTCTATGATGTAGCCTAGATGCTTGCCAGCATTTAGAGTTCTGCTCGTTGTGCCTGCAGTGCTCTGCAGTTTCTCCGTTTGAGCTGATCCATTGTCTTTTAGTGTATTTGAAAAAAAATGGTGGCAGAAGAATTAGTAGCTGAAAATGCACAGGAGTGAACTGGCCAAATGGCAGTTGCTGCAGTCTGTTGACACGCCATGTAATTAGATTTGTAGGGGAGGGTCTATGTCAGGTTATAGCATAGGCTTTCAGGAGGGTTTGCAGTTGTGAGATACCTTAAGCAAAAAGTATAAATCCCACTTTGTGTCAAAAATGAAAAAGCCCTTCTGAGGACTTGGCTGCACTTTGTTTATTTTGCATTTTCACAATAGAGTTTACTACAAATATAAAGGGAAAATAAAAGGTAGGACTCACACTAGAAGTTATTTCTTTCACAGAGCAAATCCATTTATTATTAATCCATTTATTACATCCACGCATCCAAATTGTATTACACTTTAGAAGTGTGCAGTTTGAAGTAACATAAAACAACGCTGCCAATCTTCCCAGATGGAGAGGCCAAAAAATGTTAATGTTTAACATTTTGCTTAAAAAATGTCAAAGTATTACCATTAAGAGCTGTCCAGTGCAATTCTGAAAGCCTACCATTAGACTGGCAACGTCAGCTCCAGAAAAAATGGTGAAAAACACTTGCAGGACTGACTAAAGAATTGAAAAAATGGAACGTCTATGAAAACATTCTAAATATTCTGAATGACGTTACATCATCTAACTCTATAAAATATTTCTGAAAAACTCATAGTACCGACAGTTTATTTTATCATTAAGATGAATGATAAACCTCTGACAGAGAGGAAAGAGATGAATTTTGACAGACAAATCCCATGGGAATTCACATCATATGCTGTGCCAGATGGGAACTGTAAGAGCATTATATTTAAAAAAAAGAATATTCCTTAACAACCTCACTGGCACATTGAGTGTATGGGGTATTAGCATGCAATCAAAGTCTCGGAAAATACTTTTTTTTTTTTTTTTTTAAAAAAAAGAAAGAAAGAAAGCTTTAAAACACCAGTGCTTGGTCTGATCGCCAGGGTAGGGTCCGTGTTTATGTGGCTTTTGAAGCAAATGGGATGACGGCTAACAAGTTCTTCTTGCTTTGAAATGCAACTCCGGATAGCTGGAAGGGCCAGATGGGAGTTAAAACACTATGAGTATAAGACTTGCTTGCAAAGTTACAAAAGTCTTGCTCATGGGAAGAGAACAGACACAAAAGAAACCAGACAAAAAAGAAAAAAAACACAACCTGGCGAGTACAAAAGTAAGAATGGCAGAAAGAAGACTACCTCAGTCAGTTTGTCACCTCGACTAAGAAAGTACGTTTCAAGGTCAAGATAAGCAGCCATGGTAAATGAAACTCTAATGACTGCGGTAATTGCCAAATTGCTGGAACTATATTGAAAGGGAAATGTCGAAGTCTGAGGTCACTTATCTCTCGTGAGTTAAATCATTTCAAGTGCTTAATGATCTCCTTCATATATTCCAATGAAACTTTGGGAGCATTTTTAATGGAGCGGTGCCATCGCTAGCGCCCGATTCATTTCTTAAGTGTCGGAAATATCCCCCTTGATCTCGCTAACTAGACTATCTGCTTAAAAAGGGAAACGTGCTTTGAAGGTCACAGGTTGAGATGAAAAACTGTGGAAGTGAAGATGACAGGCTCATCACAGGCGTACATTAAGTTCACACTCTTTGATTTCAGTGCCAAACGCAAAGGACCAGAAGAGGAGAACCAGGAATGCAGGATTTGTCACGAAAAATAGCAGCAAGAGAATAAAAGTAAACAACCTGTCATAAATAATAAACCTGCTGAAAATTTAGAAGCAAAGACGTTTACATGGAGTTGGGAATTTATTATACTCCAAGCAGAGGTATCATTTGGCCAAGTTTAGAGTAGGGTCAAGAGCAATCCAGATAATTAACTGCAGCTACAAGACACCAAGGAATTTGCAAAGAGACAAGTTCATTTTACACTTTATGGACTCTAAAAGACATGCTGTAAATGCATCCTTCATTTCGTAGTTAATGCTCCAGGAATTCTTCAAGAAAGTACTGTATATTGGCTTTCACTGAAATGCTGCTGAACCACAACTGGAAAGCAAAGAGACTCAGGAAAAAGACAAAGGAATAACTGAAATGTTACCAACTGGATTGAAAATGTCATCAAACTTTTAGAACCCTTCTCCTCAACTATCTCCAATTTGCATAAAGGTTTATGGTCCAAAGTCATTTATAGTGGATAAATATAAAAATTTTAGCTTCATATATAATATATAGAAAACTTCCAGCATGTTTTTTTGCACTTTAAAACTAAGGTCATGTTTGAAAATTAATATCTTCAAAAATTAGATGGCTGAAATTTTCTATGGCCCTTCTCATCAAAAATAAAACAGGATCTGTAGAGGAAATCTCATAAAGTCTCATATCTGAGCGCACACTCACACAAAAACTAATTGCAAAAAACAACCTGTAAGAATTTTGGAATGGTATAAATGTTATATAAATGCCATTTTTATTCAACTTGCAAGCTGGACTGAGCAAATATGACAAATTTTATTACATAAACATATCAATAGATGGTATAATCTGAATAGATCTCAAGTCTGCAGTTTCCAGATGGTACTCCAAGTGTAAATGATAAAATAATTTTGTTAAATATGCACATATTTCTCTACTCTGGGAAAATCTTTCAGTAAATGCCTATAATAACTGGCTATAACTAACCAATAATCAAACATTTTTTGTGTATCCATCCCAATTAACATATCCTGTTTTTGTTTTTTTAAGAATTTCAGAATTTTATTTTTAATGGTTAAATTTAAAAGGTTAATTTTCAAACATTGCCAAAAACAAAAAAAAAAAAAAAAAAAGTCATCCGATAAGTGGAATTGTTTTTTGGGGGAGTATTTTAGGATGGTCTACGTGGATTAACTCATTTTTGGAGCCAGCTTCAGGCGGATACTTGAGCAACTGTAGTTTGTAATTTTACAGGCCCAGATGTTGCCACGTTTGTGTCAAAGGTATAACAGCCCTCAGTTAACACTTTCCTGGTGGGTTTATAGTCTTTATGACTGTACAGAATACAATATGCTGTCATTTCTGTACATTACAGCCACATTAAGAGACAAAAGAGAAACACCAGGGTATGCTTTAGAGCAGGTATACCTTATTACTACCATGAGAATGCAAACATTTAAGCTCAAGTTTAGATCCTTCTGCCTCTCCAAGCCAACAAAACCTGTGCTTGTACAAATGGAATGACTTTGAGAAATGCATGAGCCTAAAGACTAAGAATTAAATGTTCAGCATCCCTATAGCAGCACGAAATAAAATCTGATATTTGCTCGTTTTGCGGACCATCTGTGTCCATTACACAGCAATTGCAGGGTTTCTGCCAGGAAAGTTGTTAGACTGGGGGGGGGCTATGTGCTCTGTCCACATCCATCTTGAAGTGCATACAACCTGTTCAGTTTGCAATCCCACAACAGACAGCCTTTCTCACCATTTTTCCTGCTGATAAAAAGAGGGATATGTTGGCACCACCCTGGCATCCATATGGTAGCTGACTCAGAAAGAATTGAGCGTGACAGCCAGTTTGCCGTGGTGACTCAACAGAATCCAAGAATGGTTACTTTACCTAACCCATCAAGCAAAAACTGTTTCACACAAAGGTGAACAAAGAAACAGATGGCTTCAGAAACCGACAGCAATTTTTCAGGATGCGTGTGGAAGGCAGAAACGAACATCTCATTCAAATGGGTCATTCCACACTAATGTTAGGAAATCTAGAAGGACTGCAGCAGACATAATACTCAGAACAATGATCATAATTTTGAAGGAAAAGATCTTCCGCTGCTGGGGTGCTACAAGTCTCAAGGACATTAAGTTGTAGAGCTGGCTGGGTGGAAAATCATTTCCTGTATTAATTTCAGAGAAATCAGTTCTGAAGGCTAGGCTTGGATCAGAAGGAGACTTCATAAAAAGGCAAAATGAGGCAGCAGATTTGTGTCTCTGCAGACTGTAGAGCTACAAGATGACACCATCAGTTGAATAAAAATAAAAGTAAAATTTAAACCAACTTATCTATTGAATCTGTGAGAATTTAAGTTGTTATAGTGGGGGGGAAAAAAAGAGTAAAGTTCAGCAGTAGCTTTCAGTACCGCCGTAATCCCATTTTCACACTTGGCAGACTGATGGACATAAAGCACAGGGCAACAATATTGACCAGACTGGTACTTCCCTGGAGTGTGACATACACACACAGAAGAAAGCATACAACTTTGAGATACTCGAGGACATTGTCCGCAATATTGAAAAAGCTGAGTTGGTGCAGCAAATAGCCAGGTGTGCAGAGCAGAGAAAGCAGGCAAGATTTGAAAGTCTCACCTAGAGAGCTCAAAAGTGTCAGCTGTTATCCCCTTCTGAATGGTTATCAAATCTGTCTTTCCTCTACGAGAAATGCTTTTAACCAGTCTGGACAAGCTTTGTACATTACAGTACAACAGTATGTTTTTGGGGTGTTTTTTGGCTTAGACTACTAGAGCTAACTGACATCCCATTCATACAGTCCCCTGAATATACTTGTTTCCCCTCCCCCCTGAAAAAAGGTTAAAAGCTACCGATAATTCTATAATGCCTCACTAAAAATTCAAAGGAATGTCTCAAAAATCCAATATGTCTTAAGGCCGAAACAAACTGTTTATCTAATGGCCTGAAAGTGCACTGATGCCTGCTGTGAGTTGCCTGGAGCCACAATGAGTCATGCTATGCTCAAAGCACTCCTCAGACATTTTTAGCAGCAGGTTAGCTGCATACGAACAATGCCCATAGCTTTCATGAGGGTAAACCTGCACTCAGCAAGCACTCGCATTACACTGTGCCTTCTGTCACTCCATTGAAAAGGTGGAAGGCAGGTCCTTGACAGAGTTTGCAGCTTTCAATGCCTAAAGAGAAACGGCATTATCTGAGGGGCGCCTACAGGGTATTCTTTATGAATATGGAAACAAATACAAAGGGCTTTCAACTGCAAAGGCAGTTTTTTTAAACTATACATATAGCATGGCCTGGCTGAACAGACTAAAGGAACAACTCCATAGGTCTAATGCAGCCAGGGGTTCGATGACCTCTCATTTGATATTAAATGTAGATAATGGATTTTTAAAAGGCCTTTAAGATTCTTGATGAATTTGTTTCAGATGATTAATTTCAATCTTAGTTTCCCTGACTTTTCTTGTTCAGCAGAAATTTCACCTTTGCCGTGCAGACATCCAGGACTGTCATCTTTGCTTTTCTCTATTTTTGAAGCTGGCAGAAAGAAGTTGAGCAGAGGACTAATCTATCTGACAACATGAGAGAAAAATCCCAAATATTCACGAGGTATCATTTATAGACTTGGACAAAGAAACTGAGACCTCAGACAATTAAATGTCTGGTTAATACAGCGCCAACTACAAAGAAAAATCTACTGCAAACATAATCAAACCGCTCAAAAGCATTGATCCTATTCTTAATAAAAGTCTTTACTGGTTATTTTACTGAGCTTCTACGTTCATCACAAAGCAGAACTCCATCTTTGTATTCTCTGCCTGCATTCAACTCCAACTATCACGTAATCACACATCAGGCTCATTGCAGCATTTTTTGGCATAAAAATGTCACCTTGTTTCAGAGCCATGTGGCTCACCCAGGCTACCTGCCAGCTGCTTTACTGGATAACCCTGATGAAATGACAGGCTTTTTTTGCAACCGGTCAGAGATTGACAACCTATTCCAGCTGTCACTCCGTCCTGCTTGACACGCCTCCGTTCGCCCATCTGCCGTTTCTCATTCTCTGCCCTGATCTCTCTTCCACCCGCTCCTCTATCAGTCCCAGCCTGGCTCTAGGCTGTTCTCTTGACTTGAAACAAAGCTGTGGCCTCAGACCATAGCGATCCATAATGTCACACCAGGTGAGCTTACCAGCGGCTAGGCTGTGACAATAAAGTCATCCGCTCTCAACGGGCCGAGGGGAATGAAAACAAACACAAGAGCAGAACAATGGACACATCTGCACCAGAAAAACAAGAGATGGGGTGCTGCCAAAATGGAAAGATGCCCACTGGCGGACTTACAGTGGGCAGAGTAACAGTATACTGTGGCCTGCTTATAGTCAAAAACAAAACACATCCAGCAAATCGGTATTTATTCTGAATATTAAAAATTCTACTAGAAATTTCTGAATACAGCTATAATCCGCAGCTGTGTTTTCATCCCACTTTTGTCTTGGCTTTCTCTTAACACAAGCGAACGTGTCGGCTGATTAATATAAACTCCACAGCTCCCTGCGGCTGCAGTTGACTTTAATCGCCTAGAAACCTAAAGTCTGGGGAAAAACAGAAACGGCACTACAGCTTCAACAACTCACAGAATAATCAATCCACGGCAAATTGATTGGCAACACTTAACTGATTAATTCCCAAGTAATCTTTTCAGGTCACTGGTTTCCAGCCTCGCAATGTTTCAGAGTTTTACGACAGTCAAATCTAAATCAAACCTTGTAAACTAAATCAAATACATTTTTGTACTGTCAATCACAAAGATAAATTGATATTCAGTTCACAAAGCTCAAGTCAGTCTAATTTCAGATTAGTTTCACAATTTAGGAAGTGAAACTCCACTTCCTGTTTTTTTTTTTTATGGCGTTGAAACCACAAACGGAAAAATACAACATTTTGACTTCACACAACACATAGATACCATTCTGCTTCTTATACACATTTAAAAAAAATATGCCCATCATACTGTCAGTGGGGTGTTAAGTGTTTAATAAACATTACGTTTAGTCAATACATCTCCAGGGCCTTTGTGGGGCAACTATGCATACAAGTATAATTAGGCTGTATACAGTTAAGGCAAGAGTTATCTTAGGAAACCTGTATAGTTTAATTTCTAATCTAATAAACAGATCTCGAGTAAATTAAACTCCACTTATCAAAAAAATCTTTTGGTGGATGGCCAAAGCCTCTTTGGTTGGTGGCAGAATTCTTTTATACGAAAAGAAAAACCCAGATCTCCTAAAACTGCCTCTGTTACATGGTTCCCATTAGAAAGTACTAATTTCTTAGGAGCTATGGAAGGAGATACACGGGCCCTTGGGGACCAACTTAAGTCTGAGGCCAGTGGCTTAGTCGAGGACAATAGCAGGAGTGCTTTAAATCCCAAAACATCCTCGTTGCTGAAGAAGGAAACCAAAGCACCCAGAACAAACCCATGTAAACCCAGGAGACGTGAAACCTCCAGAGTATATTAATATTCTAAGGAGAGAGGATACATTGAAAGGCAACACAGGAGGAGAAACAAACAGCGGCCGTGTAACCCTTTATAGTAACTGCTATACAATCAGAGACTCTATTCATTTTATTTACAGAGCGATCAAAAGACTGATGAGTGATTCACACCTGAGATGTAAAGATATGCTAGAAGCTTACATAAAACCTACCTTGAAACAAGGAAAATAAGCAAAAGACTTCAAATGAAGACAACAAAATCTGGACGGCGCAGAACAAAAGGCATTTAAGACGTGCCAACCTGAGAGCTAGCCAATCCTCCAACAAGGGAGTGAGCCAACAAGCACAATAAACAAAATTAAGCAGGGAAACGTGCACCCGAAACTCAATATAACATAACCAGCTCACGGAATAACCCTTTCTTTGGCATTTATTTGATTAAACCAGCTCTTAGCCATCTACCTAGCTTCCCTGCTGATGCTAAGCAGCAAGTTTCTAGGGACTTTCTGCAAAATGTTGGAGGGATTAAATTGAAAGGAGGAAAAATTACTCAAGAATAAGCTGAGTTGAGCTATTTGAACTATTCAGTAATGCTTCAGAGACGCTTTAAGAAGCCGATCTTATTAAATGGGCTCTGGTGTAAGTAGTCTATCAGCTACAGAAGACATTCAATTTAACCTGAGGCAGAGGCCGACAAAATAATACATCACCCTATCCTCCCCTCCATAAAACCATACGCACATATATTACACATGAACATGCACACAAACAAACTGATAAACCAGTTATTTGGAACAATAAAATTCCTTTGGCTTCACCGCCAAAGCCTCCCTCTGTTTGAATGCCTGGCAGGCATTAATTTCTTCTCTCTCTTTCCGCCTCCTACTATCCTATCGCCGTTTCTCTCACTCCTCCTTTCTTCTCCTCTCTGTATGCAGGTGCGCTCGCCCACAGAGCTGCATGCTGACTCCTGTCAGTAAGAGGACAGGGATGTATGATAAGCACAGATCTTCTTTGTTCCCTCCACCCAACTTCGCCCTGAACCATCCAGAGGGCATCGAGGACCACTTCAAAGCCAAAGTGAAGGAGAAAAAGAATGCAGTAAGAGTGAGGCAACATTCGAGGCAGCATTGTCAGACTTGTTACCTTGTTTGTGGTTTGGTGCTGTGGATTATTTTCGGTCTGTCTTAACAAGCAGATATTAGGTTTCTTGCTTCAGTCGAACTCTACTCTTTTCCCCCTCGGGAGGAGCACTACTTTTATCCTGCTTCTGCGCAAGCATCACTATATACACCTGTTGGTCTCCCATTGTTTAGTCAAGTGCAAGAAACAATTCTCACTTGTCAACCTCTTCACGAAGCTCTAAAAATAACAGAGGCGCACCTATAAAAACTATTATTCCACAGACGGAAGGATGAAGGCATTGCTCGACGGTTGTGCTGCTGAGCAAACTCAAAGCATGAAAACTTACTGCTGATCAGTTACTCAATTCGACCAATGCATCTTCTCAACAATAAGACTAAACAAAAGCGTGCCGGTATTCAAAGAGTGCTCTCAATTACGGCCTTGCATCTGTTAAGCAGACACGTCTCTCGATCTGTTGCCCCCCTACTCCCCTCCTGGATGGATGGATACTCCAGCATGAGCGGTCACGGAACAACGATCGCGTCAGAGACTCCATGACAACGCCAAACAGCTGGATAAAAGATGGATCGACCACACATTTTCACTTTGCGTGACACACACCAAGCTGTTTACTGTCACATTGATCGTTTTTTAAAGCTGATTGCTAAACAACGTTTTCGCTTCCTTTCCCCTCAGTCACGTTTGTCTGGAGGCTTTGTGATCACAGCGTGAGCACGTTTTATGATCACTAGCCTTCTCTTTCAAAAGAACGACACAGAAGCGCGCCCGTCTGTATCGCTCCTGCCCCCTCATATAGTATGTGAATGTTTGTGGGCGAATTCAGCTGAAAGGTAGCATCTTACCAAGCACATAACCGTCTTCGGAGTTTGACAGATGTATTCGATCTATATTAGACAGGCTACTCTGGCAGCAACTGGACATCTGCACAGTATGCTGCACTAAATGTTCCCACCAAAGTGAGCCTTTCAGTTCTGATAAACAATTTGTAGTACATTTGCCAGCTCCTGAATAAATTTTTAACAAAAGAGACGTCTTTCCTTTTTTTTACAATGTGGCCTGAAATTTATTAGACCGGAGGTCCAAAGGTGAACGAATGGTACAACACTGGAAACACTGCCATTTACATCTTTAAATGTTAAAAATTATAGAGTGCATAATCATACTCTTAGCCTCGAACAAGAAGCACAATGTTGGAACACACTGTTCAAAGCTTTCAAAGGACAATGCTCTTAAAATCTCATTAGCAAACAGCTGCCAAAATTTATAAGACTGTGGTTTAGAAAGCTAAGGCAGACGACAGGCTCAAGCTAATTTGTAATGAATAATAAACCAAGGCTCTTTCATACCGTGCCCTATATAAACAGGGGACTATGTTCAAACCTCTCTGACCATAGTGTAATTAAATGTAAAGTTAAACAAATACTTAACTGGCTTCACACGTCCTTTAAAAGCTGCTAACGTGTGGGTGAGTACAGCTCTGAATGTGAGGCAGGGGCAATTCATCACACTAACAAACTGAACTACCTTTCTCACAGTGCCATTACCCTCCACGAAGGGGTCTGCAAAGTCGTGTGTCCTCTGAAAAGCTGACGAGTGAAACCAGAGAGGTGGCGATCCTGCCAGTGCTTTCAAAAACGGCTAATGAGCAACACTGGCTAAAGCATAGACGCTTACAGTTTGTCTATAAGAGGAGCACTAACACCATTGTCTTCAATACTCAATGCAATGCCTGCAGTACAATGGCTTAGCAGTTTCAGTCATGTGGTGTCTTTGTGGTAACTGCAAACTTGTTTGTTAACTATGCACTTAACACATCATCTTTCCTTTTATGCATACAGGTCAAGCTCGACTAAAAGCTAAAAGGCATAGGCTACATCAATTCACCCCGAATTGAAGGGACTGCTTTTTGCCTTTATATTGTATATTTACCTTTGTAAAAAGCCCACTGAAATCTTTACATGTGAAAGCTTTCCCCCCCCATTACCAACAAACATTAATACAACCTGAGAACAAAGGGTATAAAGAAAGTAAATTCAAGCAGTCTCATGTCTGAATCATGAACAGGCATTTAAAACAAATCCAAAACCTTGGTCTCTGTAAGACAAAGAAATAAAGATCCAAAATCAAATGACAACAGAAGACTGGGTTGTTTGTATGACTTTCATTGTACTAGGCAGCGGCTACCCCAGGCCTGATGCTGCTTCCTGCCAGGAGCAGCTCATGTACACATGCCCCAGGTGCCCTGGAAGAGATCTGTCGCTTCCTGTCTTCACACATGGAGCGCTCCTCAGATTCGCAAACCTCGCTGCAATGCCTGACACTAGTCCGCTGGGAAGCCTTGCCTCCAAAACAGCACTTAATCATCAGAGGCTTGATATCAAGTCTCCTGACTGGGGAGAAAACAGAAAATGAAAGTTCTGTAAGGAAGAGGAAAAGAAACTCTTCCTGTGTCCTTTAGGTGCTGTGACATAACTTCAGCGCAAAGGTGGAATAGAAATAAAACAGCTAGCTTTGGCACTGGGGTATGCTGTAAAACACTAATGTAAGTCTTGCTTGTAAGTACCAAGCATAATATCAGGAAGGATGGACTCCTTACCAAAAAAAAATAAAAATAAAAAAATCCTGCTTTAGGTAACTGGACACCAAATCTGCGCTGAATATTTTATAATCTGCTGGACAGTTGGGGGTTTAAGCAAGGATCACAGCTCCAGCCAAGTGTCTGGTGGAAAGATCAATCACAACTTATTCTCCATTTTCCCACACTACAGCATTAGCTCACATGTTGCTGTGCCAGCAGCTGTTCCTGGGATGGCCTAATCTACTTTCAGATAAAAGTTTTGAAAAAGACGGAAGAAAAAGAGGGTGAAAAACACTCAGCAACTTCCATCAGAGACCACATTATTAAAGCAATCAGAGTCACTAAAACATCATTTCTGAGGTGTTAACTCATATCAGAGCGTTGTCTGAAACAGCGGAGGACTGTACAATGTATCTGTGAAACCGCTGACATTTCACACGTCTTGTTTTTCTATTAACACTCAAAACCAGGTCATAATCATTGGATGTTTTCCTCTGCATCTTACATCAAAGTCACTATTCTCCCCCCCCCAAAAAAAGATCGGAAAGATTCTGCATTGCTATCCAGCTGTTGTACTAATAGAGCCTCCGGTTTTGCAGGTTTGCAACGACGATGATCAAGAACAAAGCTGACAAAGTGTTAAAATTTTAAGGCTTTCTTTGGGGGGAGGGAGAGGAAGTCGTTTTGTACATTTTAAGCCCAGAAAGAAGAGCACAGTGAAAAAGAGAACGTAGGCAAGTGCGATGAAATAACAGAAATATGCTTTAGAGCATGTTAGGCAGTTTTCCAATGGCTCTGACTTAAAAATCTTCTCTTGACCCAGTAACACTGCTTTAGTAAATGTGTGCACAGATTGCATGAATTCCACAGCATAAGGCACACACACAATCATCTCTCTCACCTTCACCTAAACATGACCCTTGCAAATTCAAACATTTATCAGCTGTAAGGATTTGTCGAACTGAAGTTATATGTAGATATCCAATTTGAGCTGACCACAGTATCTAACATTGCACATTAAATACAGAGAAGATGTACTTTGTTTAGAGCTGAGAGATTCCTAATAAACTTAAACAATATAGACTGCAAGGCTGAAGATGACACTCCAAGGGTAAGATTTAACCCACGACAAACAACCGCTGCCTACCAGCAAAACCCAGCTCTCAGCAGCCCGAGTTAATCCCAAGGAAGGCTCAGGCTGTCTTGTTCTCAATTTCATGATAAAAATTAATCTTTCCGCTATCAGTTACATTCATTTTGTCATGACAGGTCACCGACTTCATTTTAATGACTCAAAAAATCCCTGGCCGTATATTGAGCCAAGTCTGGAAGCAGCCAACTTGAGCTGCACTGCGTCACACACACACACACACACACACACACACACACACACACACACACGTTTACATGCCTCACGCTCCTCATTTCATTGAGCAGACAAACCCTCCCAGTTTGGCGGTCTATTTAATGTCCAGAACTTCCAATTTCTCCCTCTAACCTTTCACTGCAGTGCTGCCAGCCGGATATTGACTTCTTACTCCCCACATTTATGCTTAACATATCTGTGGGCAGTGATGAGCTTGGAGCCTGGAAGCCAAACTGACTATTTTGATGCTTTAAAAAAGCAATAATTTAATCTGAGTGTTATCTGACTGAAATTACTGCATCTAAAAAGCAATGCTTGTGCTGAACTGGTAATCTGTATAACCCTGAGCTGAAGAATCTGAAAAAGTACCACACCACCAGTGAGTATCAAATCTCTTTTCCAAACAGCTTCTGAAAACCCAATTAATTTAATTCACGAACATGTGATGCAGGGAAAAAGTCCCCTTACAAAGCAAACCTTACAGCTACTGTCAAAAGTGAGTTTGGCATTTATGCACTTCTGGCTGTTCCCTTATGCACAAGGGGTCACATGTTGGACTTGGTGCTCTTCCTGATAGACTTCAGAGGGACTTGTGCTCCCCTCTCAGAACCGAACTGGTGATCGTTGGCTTGTGAGGTGAACGTGTAAAACAGCACACTCCTAAAATTCTTCAAAGATCACCCACAGCAATCTCATATGACCCTGCACTGTGGCAGATTTATACTCAATTAAGGAAAAAAAAGGGGGGGGTTACACAATACTGGACTCACATAGCTTAGCTCAGTCACGCAGGGGGAGAAAAAAAAAAAAAAAAAAAAAAAAAAAAAAGGATAGCAACCTCCTTGCAGCTACCAAAAAATAGAAAAATAAATAAATCTGCAACAAATTGCAACTTGTAATCACCAAATTGTTCCCAGAGCCTGAGGTTGTTACACAGTTACAACCACTTGCAAGGCCATTCCACAGGCGACCCAATAGGAGGCGACCCTTGTGCAAACACTCGTAGTCTGACTTGGACTGACTGCAATCACTATAAGAGAGACTGTGGAAGGTTATCAAGTAACTGAGCGTTTATAAAGGCAAACAGATGAAAACATGAGAGTGTCGGCAATCTCATTTTGCAGCTATGGATGAAATAAAGTGAGATAACCTCGTATTACGGAATAACTATGCTGCTGAAAAAGAAAAGTGATAAATTGCAATTTATGTTACTGCAGTATATCAAAAAATGATTAAAAAAAAAAAAAAAAATCACAGTAATATTATATCCTAAGTATCTGAAGTGAACCCCACCTCTAGTGGCTACCAGAGAGTCCAGACATTAACCCCACTGAGAATCTTTGGGATGTGCTCGCTGGGAAGAGCTTCTCAGAAACATAATGTGACTCTAGATGGCGATAAATGTTACGACACTGCAGAAGCTTATTTTAAATACATTGTTTTGTAGCTTAATGATAACTGAATATTTAAAACTCCAGACTACCCCTGTCATATATATACGACAGCACAGTGACACTGTTTCCTCACAGCAAGGAGGTCCTGGGGGTCCTGAGTTCGATTCCATTACCTGGCCAGGGCAAAACACTGTGGAAAGCTTGTGGGGTTAGGTTAATTGGCAAATCTAAAATTCCCCAATTTGAGTGAATGGTTGTCTGTCTCTGTTAGCCCTGCAACAGACTGGCGACCCGTCCAGGGTGTAGCCTGCCTTTAGCCCTTTAGTAGCTGGGATGGGCTCCAGCCTCTGCAACCCTGACGAGGATAAGCGGAAGAGAACGGATGAATAATACTACATAAAAGGCGCTGGTCCACTATTTGCGTCAATCAGCTGCCCCTCCAGTGACACTTCTCCTCTTTGTCCTGTTCAGCAGCCTAGGCGAACAACAGATGAACGGCACTAGTCATCTAGGTTATGCCAGTCTCCTAATGTACTCCAGTTATTGTGAGCCAAATTATCATTTATCTTTATGTAAATGAGGTTAAGTGATTCTTTTGTTCTCTTGCTGACATAGCGCACATTACCTTACTTTAGGAGAGAGAAACTGGCCACCCAGGCTCTTTCCCCTTTCGTCAGTAGCTACACACTGTGTCTGCACCTAGGCAGCCGTACTGTTCCATCTGTGCCACACAGCAGGCTGGCACCTATGTCCTCCACCCACCCTTGGAGTGTCCCAGCCATCAGGCTTTACAACTTTCCTGGCACGAACCCTAATTAGTTCCATCAATGGATGAAAATAAATAAATAAATGAATCCCACCTGAATGCCAACTAATCCCCCCCTGATTTTTAAATAAACAAATATTAGGAAATTAAAATTAGCACAGCCAGATACAGCCGAACCACGGCAGCGACCCTTCTGCAAAAATCAGCACAGCTCGGAGTATTTGCATACTGCAGAATAAGCTTGACATTTGGGTGCTTGTAAATCCAATCTTGATTCTTCAAATTGCCAGCTTGTTTAACGTAATGGTTAGCTGCTGATAATTTGAAGCTCTGCGCAGAGAGGGAAAAAAAACAAAAAAAACAATAAGCGCTCAGACAACAACGGCACTAATCGTGTGTCTGATGCTGATTTCCAATCATCATCCAGTGTTCACACAGCTGGAAAAAAAAAAACCCAAACAAAACCCACACATTTTCTTTCTGTCAAAAAGGTGAGAAAGTTATAATGCCTGATGAAACATAATTACAAAACTCTTTAAAAGATGACCAAACAAACATTAGTACATGTTTAAAAGAGACACTCAAAGTAAAACCCAAGGGAGGGTCAGGTTTGCTGGATTGTTAGGAGTATGAATTACTAAGAAGTCAGTCAGTTCTTGGTCAAAACATGACACAAGGGGAGGAGGACAATTCAGTATCAATGAACAGCTGACTGTAGATATTCTTCTGATGCAAGTCTCCACTTTGATAAGGATACTGTGCATTATAAAAAAAACCACTCCATTGTAACTGAATTTACAGTTTTACACATTTAAGCTGGCAACAGAAGGTTGAAACTGTGCTTTGTTTTGTGATCCGGGGGGGACAACAGATGCAGACTACTCATGGCTGCGAGGGCTTTTTAAACTTCTGAATATCAAAGAATGTCTTTGCTTTCTTTCCTGTGACAAGCTGCCAAAGAGCTGTGCCATTCTTGCTCTGCAACTGTGGAAACGGGTGCCACTTTATAGCCTTACACTGAGGCAAAACAGCTCCCACTGCTACTGTGAAATGCAGCACAGTACCATAGATAATATACTGTATCCAAAAACTCTATGACCACCCCCCAAAACTTTAATCGGAAATATGAAGGCTGTAAAAGCAGCTTCTAATGAGTGCAAGACACATGGGACCACTCATTAACAGCGCTAAGGTCAGCCCTTTGAGCAAATTCCAGTCTGAGAGAAGGAGCAAGCTCATCTGAACCACGCAGAACCTCCCACAGCCATAAGCCTTGGCCCTTGGCTTTGAAATGCAATCAAGTTATCAACATAATTGAAGACGCAAGTGTCACCCTGAACTAGATGGAGCACCTGTCCTTGAAAATTAATAAATGGATGCATCAGTTCTGCTGCCTCGTTGAATGCCACACAATATAAGACAGCAATGAGGGAATGACAGGGCAACCAGGCGGCTGCCTGTGAGCCCATGTGACACTGTTACAAAGCGGAATAATTCTCCATTGTGATGACAGACACGCCAGACCGGATCAGTTGGCTTCCGGGTTACAACCTGCTGTTACGAGAAGCACCGGCTGTAAGCTTGCAAGAGACCCTGTTCATTCAAGATGTAGCGAAGCAACAATAAGACACGAGAAAACTAAAACTACTTCAATCAATCAAACACATCGATGAGGCACACGAGTAAAATAATCAGACTGTTAACCATTTTACATTTTCACTGGTTAAAATGCAGAATTTTTTATTTATTTTTTTCCCTGCTCTTTCAATCCGAATAAAGTTCCTGCAGCTAGACTCAAGACAGAGCTCACTGCAGCAAGTACACAGATCTACTGTTGGGTAACACACAACTGAACAACTGGTCAAACCAGACTAGTTAGCTAGCTCTTCATGATATTTAAATGTCAAGGTCCCGCAGATGGGCTGCACATTGGGCCACCGAGCCTGTATATACAAGTGTCTGTGCCAGGGACATGTGGGGAGGGGGCAATGCTGTTTAATCACGAGCATGAGCCCCTAACGAACCACAGCACAAAATCAAAATTAAAGTTAAAGCTGCATTAAAAAACTTCACACCGCTGCGAGTGTGCTAACTTTATAAAGCGTAAAGCAAAGCGAGGAGATAAATAAATACACGTCGTGTTTAATTAAAAAAAATACCTCCCCTCTGTGGGGACTTAATCCTCAGCCTCTCATTTCCATTACAAGCAAGTGTAACCAGCGAATAGACTGAGCAGACAGTAGTTAGCTAGCTTACCACGGGTCGAACTCGTGGATGATGCTCTCGAACCGGATCACCGCAAAAAGTCTGGAGCTGAATCCCGCCAGGCAGGCCAGAAAAAGAATGCTAAACGAGAGTAAAGACTGCCACCCAGCTGGCTGTGTCAGTCCGCCAGACAGGCCTCCTTTGCCCCCTCCTCCACCCGCGGCGCCGGGTCGACTGTTCCCGTGCACCGAGCCCCCGGCGTTGGTGGACGCTTTGTGCTTGCCGTCGCTGGCTGCGTGTTGCTCCGCCATTTCTGCGCGCAGTGTCGGCTGGATTTGCTCCTGCCCCGCTCCACGTCTTTCCCCCCTCTCCGTACTGTCGTATACTTCCCTATGCTGTGCCCGCTTCTCTCAGGTATCCTATCATCTAACTCCTTCGGGTGTAAGGTATGATTTAATTCGGTATCGCTACTCCGGGAGACCGCTGTTACATCCCGAAACGCACACTCATGCGCCACATACCGAGGCTGCAACCGTCAATCCGCTTCACGATTGAACGCCGGCGGAGAGGGGCGGGAGGGATGTAAGGGGCGGGCTCTAGGACGCGCAGGCGACCTCTCACAGATCGACAGGTACGAAGGGGCGGGATTCTATGTATCTAGACCAATCAGAGAAACGAACCTTCTTATCCGACAGATAGCTTTACCAATGAAAACGGAGTAAAATTATGGCTGCAACTGATTGAAATAGGGATTATCCTTATTATACTTTCGACAAAGTAAATCCGATAGTAACTATAAATCAAATCTTTATCATTAAATTTTTTTTTTTACAGTTTAATTAAGATAGAGAATAAGTTACAGAATGAGAGCGCACAAGGTTCTTAATCTTGAAGGAAGCACTTTCGTGTACCTAAAGGTATATAAGCAGGTGTGCGAAGATAAATTGTCTGTGCGACTGCAATATTTCTGTTGCCCTTGGATGTTGTGGACTGACGGTGGGGTGGTAATACAGATTGATGTGTCTCATCATTACTGTGTCCCCCAGCAAAGACAAGAACACAGCATTCATCATTCCCTTAAAATCGGGATGTACTTTCACAACTTGCCCCAAAGCCTTGAAAGACTATATTGAAATAAAACACATTTTTTTAATATTTCAAATAAATCCTCAAGTTTTTTGTATTTTGTATTTTTTTATGATTGATTGTATACATTTATTTTGTACTTGGTGGTTTCAAATAACCATGAGACAGAGGTAGGAAGTATTATTGATTTATCTGAGGTGTGATCCAGTCCCAAAGGAGAAAAAAATATAGTCCAACAGCCCTCTTCGGTGTAATCTGATAGCAAAAAACGTTTTTTTTCTGAACTCACTGTAGACCAAATAGATTTAACCCTGATAAGGATAAGTGGAAAAGGATGGATGGATGGATTGACACCTGTTTTCAATACTTTTGAATTGGGCTATTTAAACAGATGATGTATATTCTAATAGCATTGGCATCTTGACATCATAATTTTGAATTTATAAGATAGAACAAACAGCTAATACCCTACACTGGTTTGAAAATATCTCAAACTGGCCCAAATTCACATCCCTACTTTGCATCAGCGCTGTTTACAGCTACCCTGTCACCTGTGAGACGATCATTTTTGAAAACGCAAATGAAAAATTCATGTAAGAGAACAGGACTGAAGTTTGAGCCGGCTTAATGTGGTTGTGCATTCAGACTGTCTGGTGGTGAGATGAGGAGGGGATAAGAGGGAGATGAAAAATACAGCTTTGGAGAAATGGGTAGATGGAAAGCTCATAATAAAGGAGAGTAAAAGGATGATTATGAAAATTGATGGGGGTCATCATAGAAAGCAGGTGGAGTGGCAGAAGTGGATAAGAGTTTGGAGTTCAGGAAGAGATCATAGAGACTGAAAGAGAGACACCATCAGCGTCTGAAGCTGGGATTCAGTGCCTAAATTCATTCACACACAAAGACTAAACGCAGACAGACGGCAGGAGTGTGATACATGTAAACACATGAAATCCCACGCACACATAACCGCATGCATATTGATGAAGCCGTCCTCGTGTAGGCGCACGACAGTGTGCTCATTCACACACATATGCGCCCAGCGTCTCGATCATTCGTCAAGGCCTGCTTATGCCATGAAAAACACTCTAACCCTTCACGCTTTCTACTCTACCTTAAGATTCTGAATGGGTGACCTTTGAAAAGAAGAAATGGAGGCTGTGAAGATTGCTTCAATTGCATCTCTTGTCAAAAGGCCAAGCCAAGAAGAAAACCAGCCAAAATAAGTGCTGTTGCCAGGCTAGAGCGGCTTTGCCTTCGCCCTCTCTCCAGAGGCAGACTTGAATGTTTCTGTTTGCTTTGTTTTTTCTTTCCCTTTTTTTTCTTCACCCCACAGCATCACAGACTTGCAGAGTTTATGCACAGCATCCTTAGGTGTCTCCAGCTTTTAATTTTGCTAAAGGGCAATTGTGAAAACCCCCAACCCTAAACCCTTAAATGCCTGCCATGGGTCAACGAGCGAGGTGTCATAAATGATTAAGAGGATTATAATAACAGCATGGCAGTTTTTAGTTTTCTGAAAATGTTACAAGTAAATCCTGTAAACCAGAAATATCTATCATGTCATCGAGGTGGAGTATTGATTAGCCTAAACAATTCGTCTGGAGATGCATATCAATATCACATCTCTGTCTCATTTTGTCACTGCGTGAAAAGAGAAGAAAACAACTCCTTTATTAGATGTCCCTGATGAGAGCAAAGTTGCTGCCCGCTTTAAAAAAAGTAGCCTCCCATCTAATACATGCATTATATGTAAAGTGCACTTAGTAGAGAGTCTGGAGTCGAAAACTGACGTCACAAAGCCTGACCAGATTCCTGATAGTCTGGGGATTTGATAAGGAAAGAGAGAATTATGGATCGATCTGTTATCTATACCTGCTGCTTCCTATTGAGGGTCATTACTGGAGGCTGGAGCCATTCCCAAGATACAATCGTTTGAAGGCAGGAAAACAACTAGATTGATTACCAATCCTTCTTTCAGGGATAGCAGGACCATACAAATTCATACACCCATGACTCTCCAGTAACCGGCTTCATGTCTTTCCAAGTCTGAATGAAAACTCAAAAGGTTTCTTGTTGCTCTGTTTTCTCTCATTTCCTTTCATTTAGCCGACTTGGCACTCCTCTTAACTAATTACCTTGTGCATCATCTATGTGTAAAATGGGTAAATCCATCATGTATATTCCATTTGCTCATTATGAGCAGAAACACAAGATTCAGACATTTCATTCAGGAAGCTTTGATACTTTTACTTTTCCTGTTATACTGTAATCCATTATAGCGGGATGATTAGCCAGCACCACTGCACACTCAGATCTGCAGTGAAACAACCACTTACTGTTCCAACAAGGTGCAGCATCCAACTGTTAGGAGCTATTTATGCACCTGTGGCCAGCAGAGAGTTGGGCTGTCTGGTTTAATGCTCTTTAAAAAAAAAATCTGATGGTCAAATTTCACGTTAATTTTTTTTTTAAAACCCAGGGTATTGAAGCCTCTCCGTGAGTTAAATTACATCTTCAGTCTTTCAAGTGTTAGTGAGAAATCAGAGGAGGAGAAATATAGCAGAAGCAATGACCTGAGTCAACTTCTACTTGATGGTGTGTGCTCCGTGACCAAGTGCACGGGGGTTACCTGCGTGGCTTCATCAGTGACACACCATTTCACACTGAGCACGCCTCATTTCTCCACACAGGGCCACGGAGAGGTAGTTAAATGCACCGGATGTGGACACAGCTCCCTCAGTCCCCACTGAACACACTCAGATGATACTCGGCAACTGCACGACACGCTCATCTCGGCACTGATGGGAGGAGTGTTTACATGGCTTTGGCATTACTTAGCTATTCAAATATGTGCCTGTGCACACTCAAGATAAATATGAAATAGTGCAATAAGCTTCTATATTTTGCAACAGAATATAGCACAAGCTATCATCCCAGAGATCAGAGAGCTTTTGCTCAATTTATTATGCTGCATCTGCAGCAAGATGGTATTGTTTTCAGTGCGTTCATCTGCCATTTTCCAGAGCGTGTGAAAAGTTTTCTCCCCCAAGAGGCTGTGAAGCTGCAGAGACAATGGCAACAATGGCAAGTCTTTTGTATTTCGCTTACAAAAGTACTTGAATTGAATCCATGTAGAAAAACAAAACAATCAATGCAATAATATTTCTTTGTATCTTTATTCATTCAGTGGATCATTTTAAGGACTTATAAGCTTTTATTTGTCACAATTATTCCATGAAATGACAAAATAATTAGGAAATTCTAAAATATATATATATATATATATAAAAACCTGTGTGGGCATGTGTAAAGCAGGCTCCACACAAAAATTAAAAAAAAAAACGAACATTCACTCTCTTTCTTTTTACTAAGAATAACTCTGAAAAGCATATCAGCAGAGAAAATTCTCTGAAAACATTCACAGTTCACCACATTCATCAAGATTGATTCTGACTTGTCGACACGGCTGAAAGTGCCTGCAGTGATGCTTCAAATTTTATTGGCATGGTGCATAAAAATCTATATAAGAAAGTTTCAATTGATGGAGCACGAAAAGAGAGAGAAAGCTGGAGAAAGAGTAAGAGAGGGAGAGAGAAGCAGATATTGAGAAATAGGGACAACCGCAATACTTACCTGAGCTCAACAGAGATATCAGCTGTCTGCAGGCAGAATGTCAGAGAAGTTGGCTTGCACTGCTTCCTCTTCAGAATAACACGCGCCTTATCAACATTTCCCTGACTTTGGTGTGGTTCGTGAAGCCTCCGCATGCTGTCTATTGAGGAGACATGGCGCTCAGATATGAGAAATGTAATGCGTAAGAAACGGTTGGAACCTGGCCTGACATTATCCCAGCAGGAGAGAGAGAGAGAGAGCGGAATATATGACTCACGTGCTGAAAATTGAAGTACGTCTCCCAATTTCCACAGCTGTCTCTGCTTGACAAATGACCCTTCTTTCACTTTCCTGAGCGGCCGACATGAGCTGTCTCAATTCAGAACACAACATATTTATGTGGTACTGCTTCAGTGACATCCCCGACAACCCCCCCGTGGCAAAATTACAACGGCGGCATTCAGAATAAGACGGGCAGATAAACAAGCCACCTCGCTGGCATGTTTCTGCTTCGTTCACATGTGAGTTACACAGAAATGGCATATATGCTCATCAAAAGCAATAGATTATGATTTTTTTTTTTTTGCTGTTGCTTTGCTTCAATTCCAAGAAAGCTTCTGCCTGAATTACTCCTTCTCATGCCAGGACTCTCAAGCCACTGTACCACCAGACTTTATAAACAGTAAAATGTTGCTTGTGCTGTTTTTTCTTTGTATAATGAGAAAATATTTTAAATTAAAAGCCAGCTCTGGTCTATTTTCTGTCCAAATAGCACTTTACACAGGCTGCTCAATACCAAGTGGCCCCTTGGTCAGGGGTATGCTTCTCTCCGCTGCGCTTATATCCAATCGATCCGTCTCCTGGTTGCCCTCGATCGGTCATCTGACAGAACGCAATTCACACCTTTCAAATAAAGTTAAACTTAGCTTGGCTTTCCAGTGAAGATGGGAGAGGTGGGACAAGGCTGCAGGATGAAAAAGAGGGAGGACAGAAGACAGCCAGCTCTGTGCCAGATCATTACTGCTCCTCTGTTGTTGCTCGTGTGTCGCATGAAGCCAGAGTAATTCAGGTCAGTATAATGTCTGGAGCTCAGCGTTTCTTAAAGTTCAAACCTGTGTCTCCCAGCACCTCTAAACCTTCCTAATTAACATCTTTTGTCTCTCTTTTTTAAACTCCATACACAATCAAAAGGCTGTTCCCTGCTCTCCTAAAATCCACTGCTGATAAAAGAAAATGAGGGCAAAAGTGCAATTTGCTTCCTTTTCTTCCTTTTTTATATCTCATGTCAACTTTGGTTGACCCCTGGGCGCAGCTTTCCTGAGGGCTATTTAACAGTGAGCGATCGCTGTCATTTCATTCTTGCCTGCCATGGGACATAAACTAAAAAGGGAGCACAACCAGTAAATTATTTATAAACAGATAAATGAATATGGTGCACAGATAAACTGAGCCAAATTAGTCCCAGATCATCATCACACCATGCGTGTAAATAGGAGATGATTGATGTGGGGAATTAAGTGGACTGGCGCTGTCCTTGTAGACTCAAATGACCACATCATTTAAGCTTTTGTTGGAGAGGAACTATTACACCTTCATTTCAATCATTTTTCTGTGTGTGACGGCTATGTTTGCCCTCGACTGGCTTTCTTTTTTCCCCTTTCTTTTTTCTTTTTGTTATTGAGTACTCTGAGAGGCTTACAGCTGAGCACATAATGACACAATAGTTCATTCAGGCATAAGGAAATTAAAGTAAGATCAGAACTATCAAGTACACTGCCACGAGATAAAAATATCTAAGAGGACAGGAGGGGTAATGGCCTCTAATACAGCAGCGGTCTCATCTGTAAATCTCTGGGCTTGAGCTGCCAGCTGCTCTTATCTTACCAGGCACATCATCATCCGCTGGACAAGCGCTGCATACAACTGTGACTGTGTGAAAGTTGTTTGAAGAATGTGCCTCCTTCTTATGGCAATCGCAAAGCTGCATGCTACACGGAACAACTTCATAATATGCTGAGTGAACATCTAAATCTTTTGAATGGGAGAAGAAAAAAAAATAAACAAAAACAAAAAAAACCCTCCAAAAACAAATCAGGGGCTGTAAAAGCCTGGGCCGGTGGAGAACATGACCTGTGACGATAACCGGACCCACACAAAGCTGACGGAGAAAGCGATATCTGACGGAGGAGTAATTTGTCTTCCTTGTCATCGCCTTACTAGGGCTTAAAATATTGTTTATAGCACTCAGCAACCAACGCACTCCCCAGCAGCTTTGATTGATGTATGAGGTGTCGCCATGGCAACCGGCATGTGGGGATGATAAGTGACTTTGGCAGGAGAGTATCTCCTTCTGGATGATTAAGACCACCTAAGGGTTCTGTGAGCTTTGTGTGTGTGTGTTTTTGTATATAGGAGGGTGATGAGCTCTATGTGGATAGCCACTCTCGTCTGCTGTTGCCACCCACTCAAAGGGTTAATCAGATTAGGAAGTATGATGACTGAGCAGGTGACAAGGATCCATATGGTGGCACAGGTATGGAGTTTAACTGACATTAATAGAGGGCTGCAGAGTGCTGCTTCAAGCTTCTATTTTCTGATACTTCTTGACAGGCAGTGATGGAAAAAATAGAGAGAGAGAGAGAGAGAGAGAGCCAGAACAGAGGGCGTGAAACAGGCAGGGAGAAAATTTAAGCAATGTTTGCCAAAAGCAAACTGTTTAAATGCAATTAGCTCCCGCCGGGAAGTAAAATGACTCTAGTGTTTGGTGACTTGTTGGTTCCACTGAGTATGAGTCTTGGTAATGGAAAGACCTGTCACATCTTGAGCTCAGCACCCCGTCATTTTCCCAGTGCAGTGCTCCCATGTTTTGCCCTTAAAGCACAAATGTAAGCTCACTGGATCCTGCACCTCAGCCACTCCAATCCAGTTGACTGCTGAAGGCACAAGCGAGGCCTTTGTACGGCGTTTGCAGTAGAACCACCACTCCCTCTCCTGGTGAAAACACAAAATGCAGATATCCGGCGTATTTAGGTTAATATTATTCTGTTGTGCTGCTGCCGGTGAAGTAAATAAGTGTGCTCAAGCTCCCACGATGCCTTAAAGAAAACAAACGCTACAGTAATATCACAGACCTGGTGATAGTAGGATCCGTTAATAATTATGAAAGTTGAACACACAGATAAAAGTTTGGAAAAAAAAAGACAGGCTTTGTCCAATTTAGTATATTGCTGCTAAATTCATTTGCAAGTTACAGCAATGCAAACTACCATAACAGGATTAAACATAACAGGATTATTTCCGATTCTACGTGTGCCTCATGATTCACAAGCAATTGCTTTACCCTTGTCCCACACTGTTAGCCAAAATGCACCTCAGATTATAGACCAGGGATGCCAAACTCATTTTATATGGTGGACCTCATATAGCCTACTTTCAACCTGAATGGCAGAGACCGATGAAACTCTCCTTTCTGTCAGTGTAAAAAACTTTAACTGCACATTTAATCCCTGAGATATCTTAATATAAAGAAAATAAGTGCAATTTCCACAGCATGACTCAGTTTTTCTGTATGAATAAGAAATGCTACTCTGCTAAATGAAAGAAATCTGTTTCCAAGAGTGTTTGGCTTTAATTATAGGAAGTAAATATTTAAAACAGCAGAAGCTTATTGCCCGGATTGCCCTGTAATAATTTAACAGAAAGATTTTGTTAATTCAGAGAAAATTCAGGAAGGTTTCTGTTATTTAGTTGTTGATCTATTGGTTAATTACTTTGGTGTAGTTTGAAAGGCACTGGGGAGGTCCTTAGTAGCAGGAAAAGCTGTAAAACACATGAAAATATAGTTAAAAGTCCTCCTTTACGTTTATCATAGCTGTTCAGTGGGAAATGTCCAATTTTGGGCCCTGGGCCTTATGTTTGACACACCTGGTATAGAGCTTTCCCAGAGGATCTGTGCTCTGTGGCTCCTGCAGTAAGATAGTAAAAGCTCATTTGAATTTGCTTTGGGAATGAAGACATTATTCTTTCAGTCACAGTTAGAAAAAAGAGGAAGACATTTAGAAGCTTTCCCTTTCTTTAAATATGTATCTCCCTCTTGAGAACTGGGCTTCACTGCTGCAGGAAAATTGGCGTCACATGATTTGATTGTGAAAAATGAAGAGAAAGGTTAGTTTTGACACCTCTGTGGTAATCCATTTATAATGCAGAATTATAAATCATTTATCATCAGCATGTACGCCCCCCCCCCTTCAGCAGTGTCCAATATGTCTGCGTGCCAGCCCACACCCAGAGTGCCTGTGGCAGAGTTTATGTAAATAGAGCATGTAAATTGTCGCAAGGGTGCTGGAAACCTCCCTGTGAGATAAAAACTTAGCCTAGCGTAGCAGAAAAATCACTTACTGTCCCCCAGTGCATTTGTTTAAGTTCATGCTCTTTCAGTAACAGTGCTTCACACGTGCAGTGTTGATTAATGTGTTTTCAATGAAGCCAATTTTGACATAATTCATAATACATATAAGAATCACCAGTTTGTACACAACACATGGCTTGTTAGAAGGGAGCTAAATAACATACACATGCATACCACTTGACCCCCCCCTCAGTAGATTATTATCTCAGTGTGACACTAATTTATAGTTTAGTTTAATTAATCAATTTTTCCAAAATGCATTCTGGGATTCATCTGATGAATTAAAAGCAGCCACCTGCAGAAACAGGCAGCTGGACAGAGAAATGGGCAAATAGTGGCAGAGACAGGTAGGCAGAGATCCACAGACAGACACGTGTTCCAGTCTGAGTCAGCTTCGGGCTGAGGATAAAAGGCTCGTCAAACACTGCAGACACGCCATGCCAAACACAGTGCAGGCCTCCTGATTCCCTTATCTTTTGCCTTAACCAGTGCAGACACCACCAGTGTAAAAGCATCAAGTATTATCTGTCAGTCAGCAGAGAACTGCCACTCAGTGTAATCATGAATTTAAGATGAAACATTTTCTGTGCTTAAATGAATGAGCGCTTGTCAACACCAGCACGCTGTGGATCCTGTATACTGCTGGATCTGATATCATCAGGACATAAACTGTTTAAAGCTTGAGATTACTTGATGGGCAAAAGGGATCATGATTTTTGAGAGCTTGTCATCCTTCAGAAGCTAAGTGCTCCGGCAATAAATTAGATTATATCATTCCACAGTAAAAAAGTACTTTAGTGCATCTAATGTATGGCATTGAGAACCATTTCTCTCATTTCTTAGAGGGGAAAAGATGAAAAAAAGAGGAGAAGCTGACAAACACAGGACCTAATTGTAACAATGAAGTTATATAACTATCCTGAAATAACTACAAATGCTAAACATGTCTCAATGTTAACAATCCTACATATGAATACTTCTTTTTTGATTTCAACTGAGTATGCTGGGTGATGGACATCAGTTTTAGTAGGATCAAGATTAGCAGTACTTATTCACTGGCTACTTTATTAGGCATACCATACAGGATGGATCCCCTTTTTGTCTCCAGAACTCTCTTAATTCTCCGTTCCACACATCCAACAAGGTGCTGGAAACATTACACAGAGATTTTGGTCTATATCTGTGTGATAGCATCGCACATTTGCCTTTATCTATTTATCTGCACATTCATGATGAGAATCTCTTGTTCCACCACATCCCAAAGGTGCTCAGTTGGATTGAGATCTGGTGATATTGGAGCCCAAACAGTGAACTCGCTGAACTAATGTTTAAGAAATCAGTTTGAGATGATTTGAACTTTGTGACATGGAGCATTATCGTGCTGGAAGCAGCCATGAGAAGATGGGTACACTGTGGTCATAAAGGGTAACCTACACCACTCGGAGTATAATTTAAATGCAGCAGCCTACCTAACGGTATAATGGGGCCAAAGAAAATAACATCCACACCATGCCTTCCTATGAGCTCAAATCAGTGTGTCCATTCTCCTCTGACCTGTGGCATAAACAAGGCATTTTCACTCAGAGAACTGCTGCTCACTGGATATTTTCTGTTTTTCAGACTTTTTCCTGTAAACCCCAGAGATGGTTGTGGGAGAAAATCCCAGTAGATCAGCAGTTTCTAAAATACTCAGATCAGCCCGTCTAAAACCAACAACCATGCCACATTTAGAGTCACTTTAATGACCGTTCTTCCTCTTTCTGATGTTCAGTTTGAACTTCAGCAGGTCATCTTCATCATCTCTACATGCCTACATGCATTCATTTGGTGCCATTTGTGGTTGTGTGATAAGATATTTGTGTTAATATACAGTTGTACAGTCAAACATGTGTACCTAGCATATTTTCCAGTGTGTGTATTTGGACTTCCTTCATTTAAGGCTAGGAAAGTAGCATTAATAGTTTTTGATTGTAAAATGAAGTATCTCACATAAAAACCCAAAGTTAAACAAAGTATGACAGCAGCCGAGAGCATTAAAAAGCACAGCAAATTCAAACAGAGAGCACAGTAACGTTTTTAATAATGATTTCTATACAAAAATTCCTTTGATACAGATAATTTCTGAGCAGATCAGAATTCCCTTCTCAGTATAAAAAACAAACAAAAAGTTCAGCTTTTATAACATATAGACAGTGACTGGATGTTCCAGTTTGGAGTCCTTAATACACCTCTGCATTCCTTTTATTCTCTTTGTCTTATTAAACAGACTTCCTTTTTCAGTTTAGTCCTCTGAGTAAAATGCCCCCCCCCTCTCAGACACACCTACCTCTGTATATCTCAGTTTCCTTTCTCCTTTCAGAATGATTTTGCTGTCTTTATTTTACATTTCATAGTCCTTGAGATATGAGATCAGCTATCCCTGCAGATTACTTCTTTGGATGTTTTTCCCCCTACTTCTTTGCCGTGAATAATTTCCACTTCTTGCCAGAGGTTCTATTAGCACCTTGAATGTTGCTTCATTCAGGTCATTTGACTTTGATCCAAGACCACCTGGCCACTTCGAAAAACAAGGCAGCTGCAGGAGATCTTAGTGTCTTAATATTTCCTCAGTCTTGCCCCATTTTTAATACATTTGCAGTCTGTTTATTTCCTATACCTGAAAAGTCAAAACAAATAAGACACAACATATATATAGTTTGGTGTGCATAGATGTTTATAAAGTGCAAATAGTATTTGGTCAAAAAAAAAAAAAAAAAAGCTTTATAATGTGAGCGCCCTTTTTGTTTATGACTTAATCCAGAATATGTAAGCCCACCTCTGGAAACAGTTCACTTTCATCTACATTTCAAATGCCTCCACTCATATTCCTTTTCCCCTCAGCAGCTTGGTAAAATGCCTCAGTCACCCTGCAGGGGGCAGTGTTTCTGTTAAGCGTTTACTTTTCATCCACTACAAAGATTTCTTCAGGGATTTTCTCCTCTGAGTCAGAGCAATCTGACAGCTTGTCCAGGTACTCCATGCCATTGAAGCGCTCAGCAACACAATGGGCGGTGAGACGGGCCTCCGGGTCGTGGTCCCAGCAGTCCTCAATGGAGGCACACAACATCTGGATGCCCTGCATGAGGAGAACAGGCTCACAGTTAGTCAATAAAATCGACTTTGGGGCGATGTAACTTCAACTCAAACTGAAGCTAAGAATGTGCATTTATGCATTTTCAACTGTGTGTTTATCCATATGCACCTCTGTATCAGTACTTTTATATAGGTTTACATTATAATAAGTCTGATTCTCAGCAATGTTTTAGCAGTTACAAACACTGCTTGGTTTACTGATCTGACCTTTGCGCTCGTTTTACTTATAAATGCAGTAATTCAAGAGATAAATACCAACAGTATATCCATTATTTTCCAAGAATGAGCTTTCCCAGAGGACAAAAAATCTTTTAAGGAAATGAGGACTTTTGATGCATTTCTATTGGAGAAACTAGCATTGGGAGTTATTCTTTCTGAAGGACGATTTTGCAGAGAGAATAATATGCAATTCTTTGAACATAAACGCTGCAGCTGCTTCATCTTGTGTACAGCTTCACTTTAAAATATGGAAACACTAGTTGCCACCAGTAGCTAGACACAGGGCTCATTTTAATAACAGTTATGTTGTCTGTATCACAACAATCCTATTTAAAGAAGAGCAAAACAAAGCGAGAGACAGTGTGTGGGAATGCGCTGAGGCAGCTTGAATGGATGAATCTTTTCATTGTGACATACATACTAAAGCATAAATAAATAAATAAGCTGTGGAGGAGGGAGACGATTTTAAACCCGCTTGCATTCTACTTTTATTTTCTACATAGCGAACAGCTGAGTACAGCAGCATGAATGTCCTCCAGGAGACACTGAAAATGTGTGCAGTTATCTCCAAATCTAAACAACACTGTCTCGTTCTTTATGACAGTTTCCCTTTGTTTGGAGCAACTATAAACACTTCTGATTTAAAACTTGGCTGCCAATGTGGAAAATAAAGTTTATTTATGTTTTTTTTTTTTTTTTATATCTTAGAGGATTTATTGGTCCCCTACTATGATTTCTTAGTTAACATGGCCACTTTAAAATTTCTTCATAGGAAAAGAAACTATATCAACATTCTAAAATATTAAAAAAATAAAATGTGAAAGGGGCCACATTCATGAGTAGGCCATAGTTTGCATATACAGACTGTAAACTATGTAAACTTTGCAAACCGTAGTTTACACACAGTGTGGACATTGCAAGGGACAGCCTGCGTCAGTCATGTTCTTACTAATGGAATTAGGTGAGAGTGAGCAGAGAATGGACACAGTGAATACATCACACCATTACCTGCACTCTTCTCACAGCAGTGTGAAGGATCTGGCATATTGAAGACTGTTAAAAGTAGGTGTTTCATTCTCATTTCTATAAAGTAGCCTTGCATGACTCAATGTTATTCACACAGAAAAAAACCCTGAAACTTAAAGTATTTAAAGCCCGAGTGTTTGGCTTGTAGTGATTAGTCCCAAATAATCAATGTTAATTTCTTATTTTTTTGTTTGCTTTGCTTAATATGAGCATCCTCCACTATAACAATCCATGACATCATACATGATAACGAAAATGAACAAGTTTTTAATATCAGCTGACAAAAGATTAAGATGTTAAAACACAGATTTTGTGGTTACAAACGAAGTATCTTTAAATTTAATTTCTTACCGAGTGGTTGGTCCAGCTGTTGGGGATCTCAGGTCTTCCTCTGTCCCTGAGGACGCTGTCCTTCATGCTCTCTACACACGGGTGTTCCCTCAGGTTTCCAAACGGTGGCTCGTATGCTTTCACGTCTGCATGTGAAAACACAGAAACAACAGGTGGGTTCAGAGAATTAGCCTGCACACAGCTCAAACTGGTAAGTTTAGGCTTTTACACGGGCAAAACAACTTTGAAACAGATCACATCTGACAGATGAAGTTCTGTGGAATAGAGAGCCAAGATCAGATGGAGGTGCCCCACAGCACACACATCAATAACACCTCTCAAAGGATTCACCGTGCACTCTAAATTGAAACTGCAGGATGCAAACTTTAAATAGCACTGAAGCGGCACAAACAACTGAAGAACCCTGAGCTGCTGATAGAGGGGCCACGGGCGAGATTTTCTGAAGAGAAACATTATCGTCACATTTTTAGCCTTACTGTCGATGAGTTTAAAGAAACCTCACCAACACTGCTCTGGCTTTGTGTCAGCTCTCTTACACAACAATTCCAGAGTACTTGTCAAAGGCCACTTACCAGTTGTGTTTACTTAGGGCAAAATCAAAGCAGGTCTGCAGGAAACAGCCTGAGAGCTATGAGTCAACAGTTTCCAAAAAAAATATATCGTATGAATTGCGTATCAATTCAAATTCCTCTTTGTTTGAAGTTTGGATTCCTCAGCTGCAACACTGAATTGCACTGAAGTTAAAACCTAGCTCAAGCTAATTTTCAGTCATTAAAAGATGGACCGACAAAATTAACAGATTTTATAATGCATACAAAATCAGACCGAAGGAATAAAGTGAAAAAGAGATGCATATTAATAAACTATATAACAAAGTCACTGTGGTGTCTCTGACTGTAATCCCTGGCATACGTGGCAAGTAGTTGTCAGAATTAAAACAGTTGCTACTTTTCTCACCTACAAAGACGGAGTCGTCGTTTAAAACAAAGAGCACATTTTACAGTGCATCCTGGCTGTGTGAAAGTTACAATGTACTATTACACAACAGTGGTAAATTCTTGTAAATACTCAGGAAGTTTAAAACGAGTAATTTTGAACAGGAACAAAAAACTGATGACCAACAGCGATAACATGGGCACGTATGGCTGCCAGTGAAACTGACTGACTAGTCGTGTTTATTCATGATGTGACTGCTGATAGAAACAGCAGAATGAGACAAAGGTTGCGAAACTAAGCAGAGAGCAATTCAAAGTTTAGATGGATAATGATCCAAAGCAAACTGCAACAGTAACCCAAGAGTTTCTCAAAGAAAAAAAAACAGGATATTCCTCAAGGGTCAAGTCAGTCACCTGATCTCAACCCAATGGAGCATGCTTTTCAGTTACTGAAGACCAGACCTAATGCAGAAAGACCCACAAACAAGCAGCAACTGAACGCGGCTGCAGTAAAGATGTAGCAGAGCATCTCAAGGGAGGAAACAGAGCATTTGGTGACGTCCGTGTTTTCTAGACGTCAGTCAGTCATTGGCAACAACGGCTCCAGTCAATGCAATATTTTTGTTAGACCTCTTGCATTAAAGCTAAAGGTCTGCACAGTTTGATCTAAAAACCACTGTGGGGGTGGCGTGCAGAGGGAAAATGACAAATGTGTGTCATGGTTTCCTTATGGACCCAAATATACTGTGGCTATATTTCTGTCAGTGATACTGCAGCTGCTGTTTAATGTCACACAGCTGAAATACAGAACAATGGCTTTTACAGGCCAGTAAGAATCTAGCAGAACCACTTTAATTTATACTTCATTGTAGCAGAGCCATTTTGTGGTATAAAAATATAGATATTTATACACACACATACATATTTTCTAACAATACAATAGAATACAATCCCTGTAATTAACTGCTGGCTATTAAATCTGCCACTGGAAACACACAGATTTCAAACATACTGAATAAAAAAGCACAATGCAGATTTGTCCTGCATCTTCCCATGTAAATCTCAGAGTTTATGTAACAATGCAGAACAAAGCTGTGTCGGCTGTCAGCGGGTTCTGAGGTTGCCTCTTCAGTCACAAGGCCAACATGTTGTTGCTGAGAGTAAAACAATATTTTGTAAGTGAATTATTATGGAAAAAAAAAAAAGAAATATATAAAAAACAGTTTGTAGCTTTTTAAAATAAACTACCAGAACACATAATCATCACATAAGCATGTTGTTTGTACTGTTTGATGATCGTGATGAGGTTTCATTTCTTTTTAAACATGTTAAAAAGAAAAGATCGCAGGGAGTTATGCAAGCTGCAGACAGGAATTGGAGGATTCTGGGACACAGACTACTGCAAAAAAATGAGTTCTTTACAGTCTGGAACTCAACATTACTGCAAGCAAAGTACTTTTGGTTTGTTATTCAAGCTTAAACACAAACCCAGTCAACCATTTTTAAGAGAAAAGGAGACAGATGTTGTTTGTTTTGTTGTGACAGGTCCAGGGAGTGTATAACTGTGTTCTAGACAGCAAACCCACTTTGGAAAGTGTCAGCAAACATGCTCGTGTGCTCATCTCCAAACAATGCTTCTCAAGTATAGGACTTGTACTACTTCATAAACAAAGTGTGTATTCCAGGACAAACAGATTTGCCCAATCTGGCTCTAAAGGCAAAGATGTTTATTAAAGGTAAACCTTAAATTAAACTCTGCAGTGGCAGAAGAGGCTTCTGAAAGCACAATACAGTGCGAGTGAGGACTGCTGGGGCTTGCAAAAGTCACACACTGCACACTGACAAGATTTCCTCCAAAGCTATTTAACAACTTCAGCACAGTAACAATGAGGAACTTACACTATGTGTCCGACAGCTGACGTGTAGTGATGTGGATTTTGCAATGCTAGCATATATTTCCTCCTTAATGTCTATTTTCCAGCCCACTTGTCAGCCATGCCAGTAGAAAGTGTCTGTGCATATGCAGCCAAGAGAAATGTAGTCATTTTTTTCCTACTGCAAACAAGGAAAAACTCTTGATGAATGGCATCGTTTTGAAGCTTTGTAATTTACATCCATCACACCGCACTTTTGTTCTCGTAGATTGACCACCTGCTCCCCTACGCACATCCCAAACTCACCAGTCTTAGTTGGCATACTGAAGTACTAACCTCACTCATGTCTGCTTAGAAATCAGTCAGCACAAGCATTTCACATTTTGTTTGATAGCCTTTCTCCGCTGCTCTTCCAAGTGAACAATTTTTTGTCTAATTATAGCTTATAAAATATAAAAACTGAAAATAAGAAGAGAAATCCTGTCACCTAAACACATAAATAATACAGCAAAAGCGATCCAAACAGTTTCACCATGTATTTGGAAATAAATTAGTAACGTGATCGCAACAACTGTGTCAGCTTCCCAAAGTCTGTCTGAGTCTGGAACAACAGCTTGACTAATCTACTCCCAGCCGCTGCTGGTTTTCATTAGTTTGCGGTGGCTCCAACACTTGTTTTCTGTTGTTAAACTCATGCATTACAGATGTATGCATGAACATTACACATTAGCAGAGCTTAATTTTAGGGCATATGGCCCTGGAAGCTTACCCTACCATTAACTGCAGCTGATACATTCACTAACCATCGACTAACCCCATTAAGTAAAACCAAAAAAATATTTTTGCCCACTTTGAATGCAGCTTCAGGGAACCTAAATTGGCTGCACGCATTTTGACCCTATTTCATCCTCAATCAAGTCTAAAATTTGTTCCTAAATGCGCGTTGTGGCAGACCCCCCACCACACGCATTAGGCCCTCTAGTTCTGAAGGGTTTGATGGTCTGACATCTGGAGAGCAGCTGCCCTAACCTTTCCTCCTCTCCAGTCAAGCTCAACCTCTCCCCTCAGGGAATGGAGGCATTTTTTTTGTCTGCAGCTCCACATTCGACACCACTCCGCTATTATCCTCCTACTTTGCCCCACCCGCTCGAGGAACGCCCTCACAATCTTTCCAAGCCCTAAATCTGGACCAGCTAAATTATACAGCAGAGGCATTTTAAGCAACAGACACTCAGATAAAAAGATCTGAGGCTGGAATCTGACTTTTCCTTCTCTTGGAGGTGTGCTGATCTCTCTGTTTCCCCCCTTGCTCTAACCCTTCCTCAGTCTTGGAAGATAAAGAAGGTAAAGTGATGGTTCGTGCCTGGCTGGCTGGCTGTCGACAGACCGTTTTTTTCCTCTCGTCTGGCAGATCTCAGATCAGACCACGGCCTCAGGAGCTGTGACAGAGCAGCCCTGTGCCTGCCTGCAGTGATCAGACATCTTCCTTACATTCACACAGGCAGGTGGCATCAGAGACAAGAGAGACAAGAGGAAAAAGCAGGGCATCACCCTGGTCATTATACTGATGCCCTGGGATGTGTCACTCTGAATTTATGAGTGCGGGTTCACATCTGCTCATATTTTGTCTCAGGAAGGTAAGATCTCAGGGAGTCATAAGTGACTCACCGACCTCCAGGGAAAACGTGGCAACTTCATAGTAAAAAACAGCAGCAGAAAAGCAAGCAACTCTTAAGTGTACTTTGTAAACACATCAGCTTTGCTCTTATGCTGCTCCGCTCCAGAATCAATACCAGATCTCAGCCAGCACACTATCTGCAAGGAGATTTTTAGCTGCCAGTAAGGCAAAACCAAATTACACCATCTCATTTGTGCAGCTTATTCTTTCCACCTTTCTCATCGTCTATCAAGGTGAGAGCTTAGCTTTGTTTGTACAGTGATTTAATCTCTGAACAGGAAAATGTCTCCTTTAGTTTCAGCCCCGATGAACTACGGACCTCACCCTTTTACACTTCTCCGAGAAATGCCAAGTCTGAAAAATGGGGACAGGGATATGTGAAACACAGGAAAACGTGAACTAACCCAGTGGCTTCTATCTTTAGTCTAGAGGTGGGACGGGAACCTTGCGCTTCCTTTCTCTAGTAAATTTACACTGGCCTGTCCTGTCTTGTCTGTGCCTGCATGAGTAAAGCTTCACGGCTGCCTACGGTGTTGCACTGCAGTGGGAGACTAATTAACTGCTGCCTCACCTACCTGTGTCTACGAAGAAAGAGACAGAGAGACGAGAGGAAAAATGTAGCGTAACTGAGTTGAAAGGGCCAGATTTAGAAACAGGGAATGGTCGAGTGTATCTGGGCAAGAGAACAATGTGTTTTTGCATATCATTTAATTCTGTATACAGTGTTTAGGTTAGCTAAACCTAAACTAATGCAAAGTAAGGGAATGAAGGACTTAATCTGACATGCATGTAACGGATGGAGGGAAACGCAGGATAAACAAATGAAGATGTTGTTCGCGCAGATTTCCTGAAATCCCTCAAGAGGAAACCAAATGAAGCCAGAGTGAACCTGGATCTGCTTAGTGCATCTTTACTCATCTCTATATGCTGCTTGTCCTGATCTCAAGAGACATCAACCACAAAGTGTCCTAATATAAGCCACACTTTCAAAGTTAAAATCACTCTAAAAAACTGCATCTTGGGACTATGCTCTTTGCAAAACAGGAAATACTCTGTTTTCTTTTCAAATGTGTACCCACAGGGCACCCACGTTGTTGCAGTTTGGAAGGAAAAGCAAGAGGAATTGTGGGCCACTCGCTCATGTTTTTGCTTCAGAGGACTCATGGGCAGAATAACTGCGCGATACACTTCAAGGAAGCCCCCCTGGGGAGGGAGGGGAGGGAGGTTAGTGGGGGGCAAAACAGGAAAACTCAGAAGCAGAAGTGTTCATTCCCAAACCCAGCATTCAATCACTGCTGTGACACAATGGAGACAGGAGCAGTCACAGAAACAAACAGGACCACAGAGACACGAAAGGAAAAGAAGGAAAAACAAATAACCTTCTGTCGACATGAAATACTGCACTGTACTGGCTTCACATAATCAACCACTTCTATTATTTGCACATACCTCGACCTTGTTTTTGCTGCAGAGTGACAAACACGAGTAACGGTACATTAGTAAAGTGAAGGCTGATCCTTGAGGCTTCTACAAGATGGATTGTGGCTTTGACACTTTTAGATTTTCTTCCCACCATGACTAATGGGTCAACGAATGCTCACACATAAGTCCTGTCACACAGCTAATAAGTGAACTCACAGTGGAGTTGGTCACTTGGTGCTTGTATTGCTCAGAGGTCAAACAAGCTTTTACAGTATTTCTGAGGATATTTACACAGCCTCTAAAGGGAATTTCATCAATCAGTGCTTCTATTGGTTTCCTATACTTGCACTGACCAGAGCTAATTTAACAAGGAAATTGATGGTTCTCTCTCCAAAGGTTAGAGGGAGTGTTAAATGTGTGTACAGTACACTACGTTGCTAGTCAGGAAGACAGAATATTGGGTTTAAAACAAGTACTGAGAAAACGTGACAGAAAATACAAAAGTGAGATGTAAAGTGTCAAATAGTACGCTCGCATTTAGTACATGAACAAGAGTGGAGAAGTTATTTTTTTCTCCAAATGTTGAACTATTCTTAAGTAGCCTGTGTTACAGGAATTAGATGCATAGCATAGACCCTTTCTTCTCCATTTCCTGTGTGATAAGGTTAAACCGACTCTGGCAAGAAACCAAGTCTTTTTTCTCACCGACATCTTAAGTATTCCTCCCCAAACACACATTAAAGCTAAACTCTATTTACATAATCATTCACTGATGTTCTATATCATCAATAATTCATTTTACGCCTAAATCATCAGTTCATGTAAGGTTGTTTAATCTATTGAAAATATTTGGATAAAGCCAATGGAAGATTTTCATAACTCGTGTTCAGACTTTATGTTATTGAGGGTGGGGAAAAAGTCATCTCTCCTTTCAAAAATAGCAGGAGCCATCATGTGCTACTGGATTACTGGAAGAGTCCTTTTCTGACCAGGATATGTCCTTCAGCGTGCACATTAAACAAATATGTACTGTTGCTTTCTTTCACTGTGCAATATCACTAAAACTACAAACATCCTGTCTCAGAGTGAAAAAAAAACAAAACAAAACAGTTCATGCATTTTTTAACTTCTACGCTGGACGATGGTAATTCATCATTATCAGGCTGATCTAAAAGCTCCCTGAAAAGCCTTCAGTTGATCCAGATGGATGCAGCGAGAGTAGACCATATTTCTTTCATATTAGCTTGCCTTCAGTGGCGCTCTGTTAAATCCAGAATTAAATTTAAAATCCTTCTCCTCACATACAAGGTCTTCAATAATCAGGCCCTGTTGCATCTTAAAGATCTCATACCATCATATTATCCTAATAGAGGACTTCACTCTCAGACTGCTGGCTTACTTGCGGTTCCTAAGAAATTTAAAAGTAGAACAGGAGCGAGAGCCTTCACCTTTCAGGCCCCTTTCCTGTGGAGCCAGCTTCTAGTTGGAGCTATATCAAATCACCTTGAACCCTCCCTTAGTTAAGGTGCCATAGGCTCAGGCTGCTGGGGGGCTTCACATTATGCACACTGCACGTCCTCTCCACTCCCCACATGTTTATGGACCATTCTGGCATGTTGTTATCGTTTATTTTGTGTTGTGTTCTGTCTCCCTACACACTCCTTTTTTCTTTTTGCTTTATGCTGTTTTTCCCCCACTGACATTTCAGCAACAAACAATAAACAACATTGGCATTTTTTTTGCAATTTTAACTGAAGCGATCGTTCTACAGCAAAGCGTGTTAACTGATTAACATAGAGCATATGAGGACTTCGTGATCTTACCTCCAATTGCACTACACCTTGAGATGATCTCCCACAGTACGAGAGCCATGGAATAAACATCGGCTTGTTTGAAAGACTCAATGTTTTCTAGGTTGATTCTGGACTCCAACACCTCGGGGGCCATGTACCTGGCAGTGCCCACCTGTGGAAATGCAAATAGAGAGAGAAACAGGTTAATTATTGTCTTTGAGTCTTTGACCATAGTTGCAAATGGTAGGGGAATGCACAATATTGTTATGCACGATTTAAATATAGAGGTACATCTAGGGGAAGGTGGCGAACCACTTTTTTATCTGCCAAAACAGCTATCGTTTTGTTGAAAATGGCTCGTTAAACAGTAGCTGCATTAATCGAGCGACAGGTAGTGATTTTGTCCTGTGTGCTGTAAGAGATTAAATCACATTTATCTACATGAGGAAAAAAAGTTGATGTAGAAAATAATTAGAAAAAAAGGGCACCACTGAGCTCATCAAAACCTTGCTTGTCTTCACATAATTACCATCCTCGAAAATGTGTCCACTGGAGCTTCCTCCTAATGCATTAGGGGCATCACAATGCATTAGGTGTGCTGTGTGGCAAAGGGTGAGTCCTTTTCATAACAAGCCATTTTCATAACAGAGTGTAAATTGTCTCTGGCCTATTACGTTTTTGTAATGAGTCCATTAAGAATCAATCAAGCCTGTTTGTCTTGTGACTATGATAAAACAACAACAACCCAAGAGCACTTACAGCAGTATTTCTATCAGTATTATCCTTCTGGGGACAAGATGGAGTGAGTGCCATATATACACACGATGTCCTGAAGTTGTGAGGGTAAGAAAATGAAAAGTTTGATATATAGCTTAGCTCTTTTCAAAGTCTGACAAATATCCCAGAAGAATTATACGACAGGGCTTAGAGTGGTTTGTGTTTGGGGCGCTGGCAAAATTTATGATCTCTGAAGTGACTGACAGCCAAGTGAAAACAATCGATCGCCCAAAATTTAGTCTTAGGTAAGCCTTACCTGCCCACTGTTGGCCAGCTCATCCACAGACAGAGAGTTGTCCAGCCGAAGTGCAAGGCCAAAATCACACAGGCAGCAGGTCAAGTCATTTTTCACCAGTATGTTGGAGCTCTTAATGTCCCTGTGTGCGATAGGCACCTTGGAGCGACCGCAGGGGGTGCGGTCGCTGTGAAGGTGTGCCACTCCACGGGCTAGCGAACCCCCGAGCAGCCACAGGTCATGCCAGCTGATAATATTATGAGTCAGGTACTCCTGGAGATTCCCTCGTGGATGATAAGCTGTGATCAGCCAGTACTGTCTCTGCTCCTTCCTGTCCTCTGCTGTCAGGAAGTGAAGCACATTCTCATGCGTCAAATCCGCATCTGAGAAAATGTCCTTCTCGTTCTTCCAGGATGGATACTCCTCGTTTGAGAAAATTTTAATTGCTACAGTCTCAAAGTTCTGCTCCACGCTAACAGAGGAGCCCTGCTTCAGCTTGGCTTTGTAAACTTCTGCAAAGCGCCCTTTTCCAACCTGCACGTCCAGCTCGATGGGCAGCAGCTCAGTGTTGTGATTGAGGCTGTTGGCGTGCGTGGAGCTGCTGTCTTCTTCTATAATGACGAGTGGGTCGATTTCCAGCGGAGAACCTTTCTTGCGTCTGCAGTGGGCATTGCGCTGGCGGCACACGCGGTAGAAGTAGAAGAAAGTGATCACCACGGTAGCCATAACCAGGAGAGGCACCAGGCTTACTAAGATAACAGCCATCACCTGTGGTTCTGTGGGCCCTAAAGGTCAAAGAATCAGGACGTGTTAATAAAGATAGGTGAGGTTAAGATGCAGAACAGATGTTATGACAACCAGTTTAAAAGTCACTTTAAATCTGTGAGAGTAGTAACCGTGTTTCTCCTTTTTTTAAACTACAACACCCACAATATGAAGACATAAAACACAAAATTACTTTGTGGCAGATTGTATCAGCACTTAGCTACGAGTAAAGTAATGCTCAGAAGACACCAGAGAAACCTGATGCTTCTTTGAGGAATGTTTATCGGGATCAGAAAGCTAAAGTTAGATTCTCAGCCACAAGTGTAAACTGCTCCAAACCCTGACCCAGTCAAGCACATATTGTGTCTCTTTATAGCACATGTCTGATTCTTATAATTTGGGAGGTGGTGTGTCTGGTAGCTGCTTTGGTTTTGGCAAACAGTGAGAGTTTATGCTTGTGCTGTGTTTATAGTCCAGTTTTTAAAGCTGCAGCAATAGAAGAAGATCTATAAAAAGTAGATCACCAGACATAACACACTAAACGAGAAAACCTCAAATGGTCCCCAGTATGAAGCGCTCTAAATTTAGTCATTTATAAGTTGCGTTGTCAAAGTGAATGCCACACTTTACTTAGCTGTCTAGCTTACATTTGAGTTGCATAACACGTGGAGGCAAAAGTATCACGTGTGCATTATTATTCAGAAATACCAGGCAAATAATTTTAGGAGCAAGTGTAAATGCGCAGAGCAGAGTCAGGCATCTAACCGACTGCGGAGTTGAGCCCTCGACTTCTCTCAAATTTTTTTTTTTCTGAACAGGAAACCACATGTCTGAAATCCTCTACAGGGCCTCAGACAGACTGTTTGTTTTGATTTTTGTGGAGTGAGAAGCTATTTCTCACAACAAACCTGTCACTGTGCCTCCAAACTCCTCCGGGCTTTAGACAAAATCCTTACTTGTTGTGTGAATTATTGAAAGTGCAGAAGTAATGCTACATTTAAGGTCTGGAGATGCTGTGAAAAGCCGTGTTATTGAGAATTATCTTTAAGTTCAAAGTGTGAAATACTGCATACACAAGAGTAGAATCTTTAGAGGGAAAAGGCTTTAAGAAATACTCTTGCTGGTGGGAAGTAGATCCATACTACTCACATACCTGCCTGTTAAATATGATGCTTCAGATATGCTTAGCTTAGCATAACAACTAGAAACCGTGGAAAACAGTGGCACCTACCATCTTAAATAAAGCTTTAAAGCTGTACTTGTATATGTGTTTACACACCAGTCAGTCACAGCATTAAACCCACTGACAGGTGAAGTGAATAACATTGATCATCTCGTTACGTCTTGTTCGATTCTGGCATTCACATGGGTGTTACTTTGACAAACCACCCGCTCACATTCAATATAACAACTGACGCAAATTTCACTCAAGCTAGGTCTCATTTCGTAACATTGCCGTTCCCAGTAGGTTTTGTTAATGCGTTTCTGATAATAGGGTGGAACACACCATTAGTCTGCTTCTCAAGGCAGCTGTATAACTGTATGAAGGAAGGGAAAACTGCAAGCAAAAGCTGAATCGTTAAATCGTGCTTTGTTCAACAGGTTCACCTGGTTCAAATTATTGGCATTGTTGCCCTGTTGTTCAAGCTCATCTGCAGTGCCTTTACCACAGAACTGACCCACTTTAGTCACTGAGAACTTCCAGAGAGCGCACAGACATTCCCAACAGTGAGAAAATATGTTTCCATGACGTGCTTTGCTCCGCGCAGATGCTTTCAATTTGGCTCTCGGTGCAGAGCCAGGTCTCGGAAATGTACCTTAGTGTTATTACTGCCGGGACACCGTAGTCAAAATACATCTTATTCCAGGGCCAATGTTGTAACTGGAGTCTAGAAGCCAGTGTCTACATGGTCTCCTAAAGCTGTTTGCAATTATGCATCTGGAGAGCATCCCAGTGCACACATGTTGGCACTCATGCACGACAAACTGATAAAAAATTCTGACGTTATCATGTTATCCTCACAAATGAAGAATAAACACTTCCACTTCTAAGATTTTAAACGAATCTTTCTCCACTTTAAAAAGAAATGCAAGATAGAGGGAGTAAAACTTAAAAATCGGATCAAATAACTGGTGTGCAATATGTAAGGTATGACTCTCCCAGTGATGAACTCTGAAAACTATTTACAGGCAGGAGTGTAACACAGAACTCTGAGCCCTACTCAAAAGCACTGTCTGTGGGAACCCTTCCCTTCTCAAGCCATATCTCTCATCCATCTTTTGATTGAGATTTTTTAAAAATAAATAATTGAGCCAACAACTTTACAAGAACCTGTAGGGGTCCTTAGAGTACCGCTTACGTCCATAACGCTGCACATGCTAAAATGGACATACATTTCTTAACGTGCTGTCGTCTACAATAACTTGAACATTTAGAATTAAGTGTTCATGATTCTCATGTCATAAAGACACTTGAAATACCAACCCTATAGTCTTCTAACACTTACATTAAGAAAATGCTGAAACTACTATACTGCATAATAAAGACAGTTGTATTTAGTGAACAAGACTTCAATACAAACATGTTTTTTTTCCACCCCCCAAAAAATCTGTTTTCTTAACATCCCGTGTAATGATTATAAGAAATCTCTCTTCATCCTTCCCCTCTGGCCTCTTCACTTCCTCTATCACATCTTCTTCCTCACTATCTGCCACACAGACCTCTGCAAGAATGATGCGTGCAGGACTGATATGAGCCTCTAAACCTGCTGACAGGCTAACACTGGTGCTAAAGGTGCATCAGGCGTCAAACCAGATCATCAGGGCACACCAAAATAACTTGAAGCTTATTTGTGTTTACAGAACCAACACTATAATTACACTATATTACAATAATATGAGACATTATAGTGATTTTCTTGCCTTGTTCCTTTGATGTTATCAAACACAAACAGAGATGTCATATGGTTACTCTCGGCTGCTCCCTTGTCACAGTGGGTCGCTGTTTAATCTGGCAGAGTGTTTGCGCCGGATTCCTAACGCAATCCCACAAGGGACGTTTTATTGGCTGGAATTTAAACAGTGACATTTGGCTTGCAAAACTAATGTGTAAACCACTACTCTAAGGAGCAAACATCATGCATGACACAATGTTTACACTGTTTGTCGATGTGCTGCCTGACACTGTTCATTATAACTAGCAAAATAAGTGTTTTTTTTCCTTGTGTCATATCATTTGGAAATGAACCTGCTGCTACTTAATCGCTCTGGCTATTTCTGTAATTCAAAGCCGTGGGTTTCATGGTGTTAAGCTGTGCTAGGTCTTTTTGTTATATATCTGATGTTGGCTCACTTAACAACTGCTCAGAGCTAAACTTTTCTTAACTGGTTAGTTGTGCTCTGCTCTCCTTTCTTTTAAAGGTATTTTTTTAACAGCCGTCTTCCCTCAGTTTGCTTATTTCACCCTTGCCTTTCTTGCTATTGATCCTTTGACTTTTGCTTTCTTGGGGAAAAACTATGGTGCAGAATTAAGTCCAGAGCATTTTTCCTCACTTCTAACGAATAAAAGCGGCATCAGGGAGCCTCCGTGATTATTTGGAATCAAAGTTCAGACACCCACCGAAATATAGTTATGACACCAATTACTCAGACATTTAATGTCCCTGTTTCCAGCTGCAGCTCTAAAGAGGGTTTAGCCTGCTTTAGTTAACTGTTTGGGTTTTACAGCTTGGTTTAATTTCACTCACTCTTATCAAACCAATTTCCATTCACAGCACTCAGCTATACTCAAAAGGCTCTAAAAGTCTACTGCATGGAATTTGTTATGTACCAGTGTTGCTAGACTGACAAATTTGCAGCTATTTGTTGCACATAGTTTAGCATTTAACAATAAAAGATTCAAATATAGCAAAAACAAGTGAAATATTAGTAGTGAACTGTCTTCTAGCATATTTACTTCATATATTTAAAACATTGCAATTTTAACTTACTTGGGTCAAAAAAGACGCGCTCATTGCATTCATCCTCAGAGCATGAACAGATGAAGAACTTTGAGCCCATGCCACTCAGCTCTTTCATTTCACACTCGCTGTTGTTGTAGTCCTTCAAGACTAGGCCGTACAGTTTTTCAGCTGGGTTGTGGCATACTGTATCAAAGGTGACGTTGCCATCTTTCTTCCTCCTTAGAAAGAGAAGACAGATAAACACTTTTTACTAGTCAAGTTTGAATTCGGGTATTCACTACCTGCTTTTCAAAGATTTGTAACAAAGAGATGGTGGCAGATCTAGACTATGGTGCAAAGGTCTTGAGTCACCCCTGATTTCTTCATATTTTGCAAGGAAAATGGTAAACAGCTTCAGCGATTTATTGAAATGTGTGCTAACATGCACGGAAATATAGTATATAAAGCAAAAACAGGGATTTTACAATTCTAACAAACTTAAAATTATTTTATTTCTTTGCCTCTGATGATGGCCACATCTTTCCAGTCGCACGTCAGGTCATTACTGGATCTTTTCCCATTTCTTAAGAACATGACTTTCAGATATTGTTCATCTAGATCTAGCTTTTGGCCTGTCACTTCTAATTTTGTCCTCCATGTGCTCAGGTTCCTCAATTTTTTTATTTTTACAGACACACTGCACAACATGCCGCGATTTGTCAAGTTTTCAGCTGACATCTCTTTGGAAATCACGTTGTTAATGCAAAAATATTCTTTTATTCCTGTCAAATTGTGTTGTATTTGGTGTTTTACATACATTTGGTTAAAGGAAAGAAAACAAATTGTATGTTTGTAGACTGCTAGTACTACAAAGTACTTTCTTCTTGCTCTCGGCTCCCTTTCGGGGTTGCCACAGTGGATCATCAGCCTCCATCTCAACCCATGTTCTTCTGCCACACCAACCCTCTGCATGTCCTCCTTTACTACATAAATCTTCTCTATAGTCTTCCTCTTTGCCTTCTGCCTGGCAGCTCCATATTCAAGACCTTTTGTCCAATAAACCCGCTCCCTGTTCTCTGCACATGTCCAAACCATCTAAACCTTGCCTCCAAAACCATTTGACCTGAGCTGTCCTCTAATGTACTCATTTCTAATTTTATCCATCGTGGTAACATCATCCGCTTGGCCTCCTGCCTTTTAGTCAGTGCCACCATTTCTAAACCGTACATACGTCAGGTCTCATATATAAACCATTCTTTTCACTCTTGCTGCTACCCTTCTGTCACAAATCATCCCTGATACATGTTTCCACCCACTCTATCCTGCCTGCACTCTTCTTCACCGGTCTTGTGCACTGTCTATTGTTTTAGATGGTTGAGGTATTTAAACTCATATTTCTTCACGACTTCTACTCCTTGTATTTTCACCTTTCCACCTGTCTCCCTCTATTTTGCACTCATGTAAAATTAAAAGTTTTTGTTCAGGCAAAAGAGCTGGACTGAAGATCAATGAAAAGCTGCTTATGTCCAAAGAAAAGCTTTGTAAGCCTGGAGAACTACTACTCAAGAACACTTTAGTATAACAAAGTTTGGCTCCTTGGAAGCAACATATGCAGAAACGCGAGGTGGGTCAAGACTTTTGCACAGCCCTATAAATTAGGTACATAATTCAATGATAAACTTGTAGCTGTAAATGGCAATATTTTTCTGTAATATAAAATATACACACACAAATGACTAAAACATTGAATTCAAAGTTCTAAAGACGGAGACTTAAATACAAACAACAGAAGAAAAAAATAAAAACTTGGCTCTGTACAAATCAGCATATTTACATTTGGAATTCCTGCTGAGCAGTGCTACCTGGGCGGTTATGAAAGACATTTTAAAGAGGTGCTGCTGTCCACGTGCCATTAGCTTTCTGCTAACCTCAGCTCATAACAAGCCCACTACACTGCGAGTATAATGAGAAACAGCAGCACTGCTTTAAGCTTTTAACACCAATACAAATCTGCTTCCTACTGCTTCTCACATTCAGAGTCAGATTTGATGCCGACGGGTGGTTAGGCGATCACGAGCTGTCATAATCGGGCCGGCTTTTTGGGCAAAATGCTGACGGAGAAAGTGAAAAAGCAAAAGGTCACCCCATGAAGGAAATTTTAGAGCTTCAGGAAGGAAACGATGGCAGATTTGATGAATAAATAAGTAGCCATTGTTCCCCTTATTTCCTCACTTTGCTTGGTGTATTCATGAAGAGGCGCATAAATATAAAAAGGCATAATAAACGTCAGAAAGTAAAGAACGAAACAAAGAAAAGCTCTTGAGTCTCTTTGCTATAGTTTAATTGTTCATTTACATCCTGAACTATTGCATTAGAATCACAAGGCAGGAAGTTCAGTGGACACTTACCAAATACTGACACACACGTCTTCTTTTTGGGGGCAAATAGATGTAATGCCACACTCCACCTTACAGTTCCCTTTACCCGAGCAGTTAGTTGGCTGTATATCACAAAACTTGCACAGCTTATTTAGCTTCATTCCAGAGGCCTCTGGAAAAAAAAAAAGAGGAAGTGAAAGAGGGAAGACTGAGTTGTGAATTTCATATTCAACAGCCTTAAAAACCTGAAAAACATGAAATTTAATCAAAGGACGGAGGTATTTTGGAATTTGTCAGCGTGCAGAAGCTGATATTCCACATAACCACAGGAATATCCAAACAATTTCATACTACAGGGGTGGACACATTTTTCTCCCCCCGTGGGAGCTTAACAAAGCAGAGCAGTGGCATTCACCTCCTTTGGACTTGTTCAGACCTGTATCAGTGAGACACACAGGATTGTGTGAGGAGTGCCTGTGGGTTTGATAATCATCTAAGGAGACAACTGCCAGACAGGCAAGAACAACAAACAGAGGAAACACGGATGAATTTTCTTGCTGAGGGGTCTCTAATTTGTCAGCTCGACGAGTCGGCTCCCCATCAAGTAAGGTGTTGTGCCAACACCGCTGATGATTTGTTGATGGAAAAAGAAAGGAAAAAGAAAAAACGAGGTTATGCTTCAGTCTGTGAATAACAGGAGCGAGAAAGAATTTTATTTCCACAAATATTCCTAGGATGCAGTTCTGCAATTTATCCTTGCATTGAGGGACGTGATGACAAAAAACCCCACCAAAAAAATCGAGACAGAAAGGTGAAGAATCTCCTCTCTAGTTTTTAAGGGAGTTCTGGCTACTACACAAAATTATGAGCGAAAAGAGGATGTTGTGGCTTTAAGAGGTGGAAACAGTTCGGAAAGGGGACATTTCAGATTTACTATGATTAATAAGGGGAATGATTAAAAAGAAGAAACAATCACGATGTCTGGCAGGATTGAGATGCATGCATTGCATGTGCTACGCAGACTGGAAACACGTGACCTTGCTGGTTCAGTAAAACCACCTAACCACAGTTCATCTGTATGCTGACTTCACGTGTACAGGAAGTTGAACCTGCTGTTTTCATCAGAGAATTCAACTCACGACCAAACCAAGAAAGAAAACACCACCTCTGGTACACTGTGATGTACCTGAAGTTGGTCAATGTCTCAAAATGGCACCGCTGAGGGTTTATCACATGACCAAATAGTAAATAAGTTTTAGAAGGGGAAGTGTAAGTGAAAGCGTGCTTCTTGACATGGTCAGCAAAAAAAAAAAAAGGTATGCTTTGGGCTTCACACAAGCTTACGAGAAAGGTGCTCTCTGTCAGTGTGTGTGTGCTCTTAACCTGGCACAAGGATCCTACTGTGTCTTTTCACCCAACACCCAGGCTGCAGGGTGGGGTCAGCAACAGACACGCTGTACAACATGCACCCTGGAAGTGCAGCAAAGTTAGATCACTACCACCGGATGGCTGCGCCTGACAATCAGCAGCAGATGAGGCACTTTCACAAGACGTTATCAGGAAATCGTTGGCTTTTGTTTTTGCTTTCAGGGCTTGTCTGCACTGAGAGACGGCTCCACAAATCAAAAAACAAAAACAAAACAAACATGAAAATATCACACCTGAACTCCAGACTAAACTACGCCACAGAGCAATTTTAAAAGTCTGCCCAGCGGGCTGGTGAGGTGTTTTGAAGTAAATCAGCACTGAAGGGATAGTCCATGCCTGAGTGCTGTAGGAAGGTGGCTGAGCCTGAGTAATTATATCATTAGAGCAACTCCTCTGAAAGAGCATGTCATTTTAACCCAGAAGGAGGCGGGCAAAGGAAGGGATGAATGGTAGTAATTGTCACCCAGGGCTACATATAATTGCAGAGAGGTGGGGGGAAGGATTAGGAGCAGCCAAAGCTACTTGGTGCCGCTGGGACTGAGTCTGAGACAGATGAAGGTAAAACACTGTCTTCCTTAAGGGGGGCCGTTAGACCTGTTAGCACTGTGGCTACACATCAAAGATGCGGATAACCAAAGGAGCGCTATAAAGGCTGGTGACTTACAGCAGGTGATGTCTTCCCAAAGCTACCGCATTCGCACTGATGAAAGTTGCGACAGGAAGACTCACGGAGTCAAGTGAAGCTAATTTACATTTGAGACCACATTAGCAAGTAAAGTGTCCTGAATAAACAAGGCTTCGCACCTGGGTATTTTCTTTTTCTGTACTTTTAGCTAAAAGCTAAAGAAACACCTGTTTGGAGGAAAAAAGCAATTACAGTGTCATATTTTTGCCCAATAAATAAATAAGGGAAATCAATTGTCACTTTGTATCACTCCGCTTCTTCTTCACAGAGTCCGCTGAAATAAGTTCCGAAGCTTTGGCTAGTTTTATGGAAGTTTAAAGTTCAACTCACCCGCCTCCTCGAGCAGACTACTACCAAAGAGTATCATTCCACACCAAAAAGCGGAAAACCGAAGTAGCTCCATTTAGACTGTGTGCTGCCCTCTTTCTCATTAATTTACCGAAGCCTTGACAGCGGGTTAATATCCAGTCTCCGCGGACTCTCTTTGGCCCGCCTGTTGCTCCTTTTTAAACGCCTTCACGGCTCCGGGAAGAAGAAGCAGAATGGGTAAACACAAGGCAGGACTTACCCTATATGACTCACAGTATGTGCGCATTTCATGAAACAGGAAAGGGGTTGGACAGGTTTTTTTTCTCTTCTTCTCGTATTCTTTTTTTTCTTCTTGGTCAGACTCATGCGTCTGTAAAGCATGTCATTAAGAGGCTGAAAACCAGCAGAGCAAGACTAGAAATGACACGCTCAAAAAATAGCTTAACCGCCTATAGGCTTTTAAGTCAATGCAAACACCCTTTTACTTCAGAACAGTCACTCGTTGCAGATCTTATTTAGAGCTGTCAGCTTTGAAAGGTAGCTGCTGAGTTCTGTGTTTTGGATTTATTAGAGTGTTACTGCTTTTTACACAATAAAAGCAGCACATTAAATTCACTTAAATGTCCCCATCTAAGTTTAAAGTTTAAATTGCGTTCCTCTGCTGCTGCATGATTTTGCTGGAGAGGTTCCAGGCCCACGGTTTGTCAAGGATGACACGAGAAGCTGTGAGAGTATCTTTATATCTCACAGTGTTGGTTTTTGAAGACACACAGAGGTTAAGTCCACTATAACACCGATAAATTACTGGTCTATTGCCAGGGTTTTGCAGACATGCTTTTGCTTTTTCTCTGCATACTTGAGCTGTGATGTCAGGTTTCAGTTCTGACCCTTTAACCCTTTGGCTTATAACTCTTTTTTTCTTTTCTTTTTTTTCTTTTTTCCGAGCTGTACTTTCTATAACCACCAGCTCAGTGAACTTTATTAGCACCTCTTATATTACTTCTGGCAAGCTGGCTTCAGTGTAGGTGCAGTGTCGCATTTAAAAAAAACATCAGAAGATGCCTCAGAGTAATGATCATCGTGTTTTGAGATGTTCTTCAATGATAGTTGACTGTACATTTTAGGCATACAAATTCTAATACAGGAGGTTTTAATGTACTCTTAAATAGTATGGTGCATTTATTTATTTATTTTCCTGTTTTCTCTCAGTCAGTGGGTGTGGGTGTTTAGGTTTACACAAGTCTGTGCACGTTTTTATTCAAGCCTGCATGGCATTCAGCCACCCAGCACTGCATGATGGGGTCCAAGCCACAAGGTGGAGATCCCACAGCGTTGTGAGGCAGCTCCCAACAGATCATAGAAAACCAAAGTAGATCACAACATCCTGCTGAGTGACCACAGCACCCGAACAAAACGCCTTCAGAACTTTATAAATATACTCTGTACCAAACTGTGATTTTATCTGCCTTAGCGCAACAGGAAGCACAGCACACTCAAGTGTGCCAAGAAAGGCTTATTTACACTTTTAGCCCCCCCCTCCCTAAACTTTGCACAAGTTTCTCCATGCACGTCTACCTCTGAATAATTTTTTCTTTCCTAGTTCATTGCACAAACACAGATAAACAAGCACCAGGTAAACATACAGGTGCTCGGCATTCTTGTAAACTTCTCTGGTCAAGTGAAAAGATCAACAGACCAGCCTGATAACAAATCCCTGGATTCATGCCTTGGGATAACACCGGTGGCAAACACGCACTGCATGCCGCCTCTTATAAAAGGCTTTCAGGGATGTCAGTCTCTTTGCACCTCTGTGTCTCTGTAGGTAAAATAATGATAAAAACAAGTGTGGTGTCTTTCCCACACAGGATTTTATGCATATAATGCATGCTCATTTCTTACAAGATCCCTACCCCCGCATGTGCCCACCGGAGTTATGGCACAAAAGGAGATGACACACGGGGATATTGATTCCTCACTAAGTGCTAAGCTGAGGAGAAGGCAAGTACTCAAAGTGAGGAAGATGCTGAATTGCTGATCGGGTCAGTGAGCCACTTTAATAGGTACGCCTATTTAACTGCTTGTTAAATAAATAATTTTTTAAACAATATTTGTTCAACTGTTTGTTAATGTAAATCTCTAATCAGCCAATCACATGGCAGCAACTCAATGCATGTAGACCTGCGCCAAATGAAACGCTAAGGTTCAAACCAGAGTATCAGAATGGGTATCAAAAGCGGTTTAAGTGACTCTGAAAGTGGCATGTTTTTTGGCACCAGATGACCTGGTGGGAGTATTTCAGAAGCTGCTGATCTACTGGGATTTTCCCACATAACCATCTCTATGGTTTACAGAGAATTTCTTCTTTTTTGGACCGATATTTACTGAGCCGCAGTTGTCCCAGTGAAAATGCCCTGTTATTTCCAGAGGTCAGATAAGAATGGCCAGACTGCATCAAGCTGATAAGAAGGCGACAATAACTAAACTAACTACTGGTTACAACCAAGGTATGCAGAAGAACATTTCTGAACACATGACACATGGAAGCTTGGAGTAGATGGGCTATAGCAGCAGGAGACCACGCTGGGTGCCATTCCTGTCACCTAAGAACAGGAATCTGAGGCTACAATTCACACAGGCACATCAAAACTGGGCAACAGAAAAATGGAAAACAGTTTCCTGCTCTGATGAGTCTCGATTTCTGCTGCAATTTTCAGGTGATAGGGTCACAATTTGTTGTAAACAACATGAATCCATCCTGCCTGGTATCAGTGATTCACACTGCTGCTGGTGGTGGTCCAGTGGTGTGGGGATATTTTTTGATACAATTTAGACCACTTAGTTCTGACTGAGTACCATTTAACCCCAAAGCCTACCTGATTATTATTTCTGACCATGTCCATCCCTTAAAAACCACAGTATACCCATCTACTGAAGGCTGGGTAATGATCTGTGTCACAAAGCTCAAATCATCTCAAACTTTTTTCTTGAACATGACAATGATTTACATGACAATTACCAAACAAACAAAAAACAAACAAACAAGCAAATATGCTACTAATATCTTATAGTCTTAAGTCTTAGGCTAATGTAAATATATTTTTAAAATCTGCTGCCGAAGCAAAATGGGCTAGAAAATTCACTCACAAGTGTTTTATTAACCAGGATTTTTGTTGTTGTAGGGGTCAGGATGAAGAAATGTTCTCACAGGGAGCAAATCTCCTTAATAGAGTTTGTATTTTGTCCAGTTTTTACAGGCATATCATCAAGAAATCTTGATCACCAGGTCACCTTCAAGGTTCTAGCCTTTCAGGTGTACGGACTTGTATCTGAACAGATTCACTCTCGCCTCAGCAGAGTTGGTTTAGTCATACTTCTTTGGGGTGTTGTTGGCACAGCAGTTATAAAAGCAAGCAAGCTGCAAGCCACCGACCTCAAGCTGTCTGTATATACAACCTACTTTCAATCAGGACTTTGTTACAGGATAAAATGCTCAAGCCAAAGGAAAAACTGCAGTCCCATGAGAGCAGCAATGTGTGTTTGCACAACAGAAAGAAATGTAATGGAACTTGCAAATTGCTGGTGAGAATAGTGGCAAAAAACTAAAACAATTGAGTCATTTTGAATCAGTATCTTCTTCACTTGAATTGCACATGATTAAGATGCCTGCCTACGCAACTGGAATCTGAAATGTTTCATTAGCTTGTAGATGTCAGCCTGTCAGGTGTCTGCGCCTCAGGATGTGCCTCTTCAATCCTTCAGATGCTACTTTTGCCCCAGAGAGCTCACATCCTCTCTTACAGTATTACTGTCAAACCGCACCAGTTACAGTACAGTGTTGTTTTTTTAGGGTTTCAGGTTTTTTTAAGGATTAAAATGACTGCATACTCCGAGCTAAAGAAGCACTGAGAGTGAGAAGCAGCACTCCCCCATAGCTAATGACCTAAATCTGAATGTTGGGGCGGCGGGGGGGTTAGCAATTCTGTTAATACATCTTCCTAACTACCAGATAGGCTGTAGTCTGGCACACATGGGGTACACACCTGACCAGTCACCGGTCCATCACAGAGCTAACAAAGATAGTACCTCCCCTTCATGAACCTCTACCTGGTATTACACCACCTCAACACAATCACCACGGGAATTATTCCCTGACCAGTCGGCAAGTGGTGGTTGGTAGGTAGGTAAAAATTGGTTGCACAGAGGTATGATGCACTGATAACCTCCTCGTGATTGCTTTGCCTGCTAGCAGGTTTCCACAGTTGCCTTGTAGTTTGGATGGAAGATGTTGCTGATAGGTCCGCGAACACTCACCAACTATTCGCTGAGCGGTAGTGAAAGTTTAAAAAGTGCGAAATGTTTTTAAAGTAAAAGTCATACCTTTTAAAAGGTTTTGGTTATTAAGTTAAATAGACACACAAACTACACAGATGTGCAACAAACCTGCCCCATATGGTGAAGATAGGTAGGTAAGGTAAAGCACAAAATAACGTTTTACTTCATAAGTTCATGTCCTGCACAGGGTCACACAGTCACACCTAACAGCTTTAGTGACACAGTTACATGGCCACAAACAGTAACACATGTTCCCACACAATGGCTTGGCACAGTTTTCTTGGTACCACTGGCGAAACCTAAGGAAGTCGAAATGGCCTATTCTGACAACAACAGGCTCTCTCTGTCTTCTCCTACCGCTGTGAACAGGCTTTGTCCTTCAGCATTAGTCAGACGCTGTGAAGGAAGGGAAAGTTTATCTTGAAGGCTCCAAAGGTTACAACCTTTGGTATCACATCACTTTTAGGCCTATTGTTCCCAGGCATAAAATTGATATGTGTCTCAAACTGTGCCAAGACTTGTTTTAGAAAGAGAACCAAACATGTGAACAAACGCTGCAGCATGTGACTCCCCTTTTCTGTGTCACAGGGAACATCCTGTTGCTCCGTTTAGATTGTGTGCAATGGTGAAGCAAAAGACGGGAGATGAAACAACAACAACAACTTTTATCTGTACCCAGCATGCGTGTACCTGTGTAAATCCAGGCTAACCGCACTGAGTATTGCATAAACTTACGTAACACAACGTTGTGGTAGTGCTATTAAGTGGAGCACAATGTAAATGTGAAAACAGACCCGTATTCTGAAATAACAAGACAAGAAAGCAGAGAAAAGAGGATGAAACAACAGAAAAGGGAGAAAAAAACTAGGAAAGACAAAAACCCACCAACATGTCAGCTAATATTGTTTGGAAACCATTTCTTGCCTTAGAACATAATGGCACACATCAAGTGTTTCAGCGGCCCTCGCCACAAATGGCTTGCATTGAAGTATGTAACTGCTTAAAGGAGGATTGCACAGCCTAGGCTTAAACCAGCTTCAAGTCTGTCCTGTCATTGGCCTGTAACTACATCTGTGGTGCAACAGAGCAGAGAGAAGATGATGAAGATGATGGTCATGCCATTCTTCAAACCAAGATTACAGGGAGCGGACCATTTAAGCAAAGAGGGGAAAGATTCATTTGCCCTGCTCTCAATAAAATGTTTCAATATGGGTCCCTAATGTGGCTGGAGATACGGTTACACACATGCATACTCAAGGTGGTTCATGCTGAGAGGTATTGCGTGCTGTTTATCGGAGAATTTCATGCATACTAAAAAGGAAACGTATGCTTTGTGTTCGATCTCTGCAGCGATGAAAGATTTATTTTGTTTGGGTTTAACAACCTTTTAGATTTTACCTTTAAGATTAGGCTTACATGTTTCTGTATTAGTGACACTAGAATACATAATTAGATGTCATTAGTTTTTCATTGGGATTAAAACATGCACTTTAAAGCTGCAAAAATGATTACTGCGAAGGAGGCACCTCATAGAAATACAGGGATCGCCTCACGTTCCTGTTGTTTACTTTATATCACTTTAGTGGTTTATTGTATTTTTATTATCTCGCTTTACTTTCTTGCCCTCATTGCTGTCGTTTCCTTATGAATGAACCAGCTTTTTTTATTTGTATAATAGAAAAAAGAACCTTCACCAAACATAAAGAATGATTAGAAGCCATCCTTTATTATTGCTAACACTCAGAGTTTACGGAGGTCAGTTGGCTCATTTTGACTTATGGCAGTAGGAAGGGCATGTAATAAAATTAATGACGACTGAAAAAGCTATTTGGACCTAATGGTTTACTTCGAGGCAACATTAATATGAGTAAATCAAACTCAAACTGCTGTGAAAAGAGGTTGCACCTATTCTCGGGTTGTGTGGGAGTAGCCTACATGTGGACTTAGAATCACTGCATACAGTCGTTGTGTGAAATCAGTTTTATTAATATGTTCTTAAATTACTTAAAAGATAAACCTCTTCTTCCACTGGATTTCTAAGCTTCAGAACTTGAAATGTCAGTGGTCCAATGCACCGTAAAGTGCTTTCATTTCAATTCAGTGTTGTCTTTATAGCACCAAATTACAGCAACAGTTGGCTAAAAGTGCTTTACATTGTAAGGTAAAGACCCTACAATAACACAAAGAAAACACAAGCAGTTTGGCAACAGTCGGAAGGTAAAAATCCCTTCTAACAGGAATATGCCTCTGGTGGACCCAGACTTGGGGAGTGGCAGCTATCTGCCACGACCGGTTGGGATTAGGGTAGGAAGACAAATATTTGAGAGGTATAATATTTGGAATAAATGCTACATTTACCTTTTAACTGCAGCAGAAACACATATTATTTCAGCTAATTTCCATAATGTGGAACTGTAAACCTTAAACATCCGACATCCACTTACAATGTTAATACAAATGTTCTTAGTATAGCAGATGTGCACAGAATAGAATTAGACGGTTGTGAAATTAAAGTGGTGTTCAAAAAATTGTTAAGAAAATTTGTCCTTCTAATCTTTCTCTCTTCCTGGAGGATTTAAGGTGGACTTCCTGGAGGCTTTAAGGTCTGAATGCTTATCTGGTTACACGGGATGCACACATGGATCGAGAAAACTGCATTCACAAAGACGTGGAATCGTCCGCCTTTCAAAATGCATCCACTGAGCGCGCCCAGTGATTGTGGTTTCCTGAGTAAAGCCACTTCTAATAAACATTCAACATCAGAGTGTTTGAAGGGCAAGTCCTCCATGGTCTCAGTGGCTGCGTGCATTTTTACAAACATCTGCAGAATTCCTTGATGAGACCAAAGATTCCTCTGTGTGCTTCCCATGGGAAAGGCTTAGCCGAAAGACCCAGATGAAACAACGCTGCAGCCAAACGAGGTTTCCGCAGTAACAAAATGGCAACAGACAGTATATTAATGTCACACACAGAGCCCTCCCCTACCCAGAGGGATCCCTTTGGAGTCACGCGGACTCCTAAAATACTACTACAAAAAGATCACTTTGGCATTAAAGGCTAAGTTAGAATAATAATTGGTTTGCTGACATTTATCCTTTTATTAAAAGTCAAATAATGTATTTATCAAATAACTCTTTAATCTGCTAGTTATGTGGAGGCCTGTAAATATAATTGGAAGCCACTGTGTTCTTCTAATCTTGTCATAATTGCCAGTTTTTATAGGTTTCACTACAAATTTAAGTCCTGTGATCTCATATCGCAAATGCTGTTTGAGCACCATTTCCCTCATTGTAATGATAAAGAGGAATTTTAAAGAATATTCAGGTTTTAAAGAAAAATGGAAATTCAGAATCCATAAAAGCCCGGACCTCTGCTGAGCCGAGGCAGATCCAAAACCACCTCAATCCTCAAACCCCCTCTGCACCTTTTTTTTCTTTCTGTCACTATGACGCGTCTTGTCAGGTGAAGACAGGAACTTTCTGCAAACTTCTCTCTGCTAATCGTACTCTTGCAGCTTTCTTTGATCTCAGGCAAACAGCTATATGGAATGCCACCTGAAAACATCCATCATACAATACAGTGTAACCACTACAATGCTTCCTCTGAGTATGGGGTGGATGTGCTTGCTGGTGGGTATATGCTGGGTGTGCCAACACAGGAAACAGCACTCATCCTGTGCCACCTTCTGCTCTTGTTGCAGGCAGGAAATACCAACATGACCCGACACTGATAAGCACGGGGAGCTGAACCGTGGCCACGTGGTAAACATTGTAAGACAATAGAGAAACTGTATATTATGTATTTATGTGTACGTAAGAGTGAGAAAGCAAGAGATGTTATCCGTGTCTATACCAGCATATTATTTCAGACTAATTCCATCTTAAAATGTTATTGTTTCTGCCTCAAACTGCACTTTAGTGCTGCTAATGTTGTTTATTAAAGCGAGGGGTGAACATGATGCGTTACAGACTTCAGTTGTGTTCCAGCGTCATTGCAGTAGATAAACACTTGTAATACTCCCACCCCAGAGAGTGTGAATGTGCTCTAAATGTGTTTAACATCCACTACGCAGTCAGCCAACACGTTCGTCCTCCTGGCCCGCCGAGAAATATGTCAAACATTTTAAGATTCACTTGAAAAGCATCGCTGTGACGTCAACAGACCAAATGGATTTAATTTAACGCCTCATTCCATAAGCTTTCCCGCGGCCTAGGCAGTCATTTTCCCTCGCCGGTTTGTAAATTTACCATGACTGTGAACATACGTTTATTCTCAGCCACTCCGTGGAAATTGGAGTCGAAGCTCAGGCTCTCGTGGACGACTTTGATGATAGAGAACCTGCTCGCAATTTCTACTTTTCTAAACAAACTTTGCATGACACAGAGCGAGATTGAATCTCTGTGTGTTCCCTCGTAGCCTGCGCATCAACACAGCACGCACATGACAAGAAAATTACAACCCTCCCCTAAAAGAGCCATTGTAGGCTTTATTCAGTGCATCCACTGTGGTGCAGTCGCGTATAGTGCAGCTAATGAGGCTCAGAAGAAGCTTCTGGTGAAGTATCACAAAATACTCTCCGGTGGATACAAAGTGTGTAGATTTACACATGTCAAGGTTGAATACGGTTCAATAAACTCCTTTCAGATTAAATTGACTTTTTCCATTTGGACAAGATTTCACATTCGCTCATTTTCCCCATCACATCTAATGAAGTTCATTTTGGCTTTTGGAGCGAGGCACTTCTTTTTTTTTCATTGCCAGATCCCAGTGAGCTTATCCAAACAGAGTGACTGCCAGGTATCTCGCTGTGAGGAATTTCCTTACAGAGCACCCCCCTCCGCCACTGACTCTCCCGACACCGGCACGATTTAGACATTTCAGGAAATCAGACTTCAGCTTCCAGTTCTGCTGTGGTGCAACAGCGAGACACCGGGGTTTTTATTTATTAATCATTCTGGGTGGAATTTCATCAGAAAGTCTAGTTTTAAATATGGTGTTCTCAGACAAATGATACTCTCACTGCGAGTTTCTGGCCTTGCGATGAAGATGAAGGCATTTAGATGAAAAATACATTCAGCACTGGCTCCTTGGCGTCACGTTTATATTAACTAACAAAGATGATGCTTATTTTTTAGAGGAAATACAGCCGGCAGAGTTAATTTCAGAAGCAGAAACGACTTACCCGAGTCTTATCTTCCACTGCTAAATGTTCCCGTCTCTTTAGTTCTACATCACAGAGGGGAAGAAAGAGTGTGTTTGCCACATTGTAAAAAAAAGTGTCTTACAGCATAATCAGCTGCTGCATGCACAATACCAACACTGTCAGGGATGTGTTGGCCTCTGCTGACATGGATAACACAGCCAGTCTTTTCTTTGTTAAGGCTGCTCTTTCAAGCTGTTCTCTGTCTCTGGCTGTAAAGATCAAAACTCTGAATGCTTTAAATGTTTCAGACGAATGTTGAAATTTTGCATGTTGGACAAGAAAGTGTGTTCATGGCTCTTTTTTTAAAATACAAGATTAAGAAATCCACGGGCATTCAGAAAAACCAACATATTACACTGAATCTGCAACATTTATACGGCTCTCTCTCTCTCGAGCAGTAGAGTGGACCAGGCCTCGGGCATAATAGATTAGCAAAGGAAGATTTCCTTAAATGTGCTTTCAGTGCGCTAAGATTAAATTTTGAGTGGGAGTAGGAAGAGCAGTCCACAGCGATCCATTCAGGAATATATATTCTGGCATAATGTGTTCTACATAAAAGCCCATTTTCCCCACAGCAGCCCATTTTCATGCACACTGGCCCTGTCCTAAAAAAACTGCAGAGGAAATGGCCCACACTGCATTTATTTCCAGGACATCCTCTGCGGTCCAGCCTCATTAAAATGCATTGCCGTCATGGCTCAACTTATACTTTAAGTTGCTGCCTAAGCGCTTTGTTTCAAGTGGAGCTGGCAGGTGCACTGAAATTTTAACCTGAGCGCGGAAGCACGTGAGATGAAAAGGTTAAATGTATCTGATCTGATAATTGTGACAGAGCAAAAAAGAGAGAAAGAGCGTATGTGCGCGTGTGTGTGTGTTGGTCCATCTGGCTTTATCGCGTGGAGGTTTTCCATTTGACCCTGTCTGCATTATCTGACCGCTGACCCGACTACAAGAACAATGACAGCAGTGGCTGTGCATTGCAGGATTGTTGTATTGTAGGAGCAAGAAAAGCTTCCGCTGGTTGCTGCTGTCAAGAGGAAAGAGTGTGGTTCAATGAAGTCAGCCACAAAATTACAGCTCACCCTCATGGATTGTTTCATTTAAAGTGGACCTATTGTGTCAGAGACAGTTAGCGGTGTGCTCAAAAAGGAAAATGTTGCAATAAAGTATGCAAAATATTTCAAGATAACAGTTTGCATGACTATAAATGGCAATTTCCTAGTTCTGACCCATCTTATTATACCTGGAATGACTGTAAGCTGTTATAAGACTAAGGAAGAGACCGTTTTTCCTTGGATGGGTTAAAACATCAGGACAAAGATGAGAATATTGATATTAAATCAGCACGTCAGCCATATTTGTGTTATTTTAAATCGTTTCACTGCTCAAATATTGGCTGTTCTGTAGTTTCACATGTGTGTCTGCCTTTCCAAAAAAAACCCAAAAGTCACACGCTGTAATATTTTGTTGGATTGCCTGAAACTCCAAGATCATTTCAATAAGCTTATGCAGTGTTACAGCATCTAGAGTTGATCCGTCCAAACCTGGTAGCTTTTAAAAAAAATATAAATCACATTTTGTGGCCCACCTGCAGTACCATCATGGCACACCAGGGGGCCGCAGCCCACACTTTGAGAATCAGCATCGATAAGCCGTCCTGTAATCCTAAGGAGGTTAGAAATCACATTCACTCTGTCTTAGTGTATTAAAATATTATTAAAGAAAATGACCAAAGGAAAGAACATAAAAAAAATGGACTGGCAGTGAATTTTTTTAAGTCCTACAAGCAGCCTACTCAAATCTTGCTTCAATATAAACCTAGTTAGAAAAAGGACAGGTGCAAGATATCTCTCAGTCCAAAGCAGGCGAGTAAAGTCGATCCAAAACTCTGCCACTTATTATAAACAGTCCAGAGTCTGTACCAAACAGAAAGAAGAAAAATTATAGTGTTTGTGTTATATTGTGATTTAATATGATGTTATGTTCAGCGTAACGGAGCTCTATCTCACAATTTTTGTAACTCTGGGAAAATTCTGTTTCAGTGAAGCCTTTCAGACTTGTCAGAGATGTGTTAGGATGCAAGCCTCTCTTTCAAGCTCTTTCCCCCCAGTCCTTACACAACTACATCTGATGTTCTTGTCTGTATAGCTGAGTGTGAAGACATGAAAGCGTGCATTACCATGCGCCTTACAAGTAGGTAGCCCATGACTGAACAGAGTCCCACTGGTTTCAAATGGAGAAAGGGAAGAGGCTTAGCTTGAGACCCTTCGTGATTTGGTAGTTATTTGTTTTTTTTGCATATGTGTTACTGTTAAACATTTAAGAACGCCAAACAGATTTTAATATTAGACAAAGACAGCCTGAGTGAATACTGATTAGGCACCATGGAGTCCCAGAGCCCTATAAATGGTTTTGTAACCCTTTCCAGACAGATAGATGTCAGTGACGTTTTTTTTACAGATGTTTTTTGTTTACAGTTATTGAAGCTAAACCGCTTCCCCTTCTCCATTTGAAACCGGAGGGATACCGTTGAGTCAAACCTTCTTGTAAGTCACATGGTAGCACAAGCTTTTTATTTTACAGACAGAAATGTTAGCAGAAAAAAAAGCACTGCAAGTCGGCGAGGAAGTTTGCCTAGCAGGGCTTTGTAAATAAAGAAAGGCATGATATATTTTACCTTTGGCAAAAGACAGGCTATATTTTTCCACTGCATTCAGTCTTTATGCTAAACTAAGCAAACCAATTCTGGCTTTAGCTTCATATTTAATATATGATTATGTGAAAGTCTTTTCATCTAACTTGTACTCGTTGTTCAGCGGTGCCAGCGAGCAGACTTCTTTACAGGTTTTACTGCATAAACACTTGGAAAGTTAATTTGAGACTTTTCTGGTCTTTCTCATAACCTCCCATCGGCAGTGATAAATGAAGACTCCACATACACTATGTTATACAGACTATATATTTACAGTGACTACTCATCCAGCCCCCCTCTTTCATCTAATGAGGCTCCGAATTCCAGATGTTCTGACTGCAGCAGCTGCCAGCTGTATCCGTCCAGTGTATCACCACTTTCCATACCTCTGCTATCTCTGTCTTCTTTTCAGTTTCTGTTCAGATTCTCATGAAATCTTTTTGTACTTTTCATGGAAAAGCACTGAGGAATGTCCTGGCACTCGGACACGGCATCATTAGCCACAGTCTGCACACTGCCAGCTCCATCCTGCACGTCTTAATCTTCACCGCTGTGTACACTTGTTGTCCAGCTGGCGCCATGGCAACCAGGCTACATTTTAGTAGACCTTTGCTATGCTATCTTGAGTTAAAGAGGAATACACAGACATTTGGGCAGAAAGGCAGGAGGAAAAGCAGTAAAGAGAAGCATTAAAAGCAGAGCACATAAAGCAGAGCACTGTGGCAGAGGGTGGATGAAGCACTTCTGCATGGCTCTGCTGTTCTTCAATGATTGTCTGTGTATGATGGTCGGCCCTTAGGGCTCATCATTAGCCATTTACAAGCTAAACCAGAGAATGTAGTGCTTGTCAGAAGAGAGGCCCCAACTTGCTTAAATATTGGAATATATTACAGTCATAACAGTGTTATTAGGGGCAAACCAAATCGCTCATGGCAACATAGCTGGGCCAATGTCCAAACACATGAAATAAAACAACAGCATAACACACTATTCTTATATAAGCTCCAGGATAAAGCTGATTTTTAGAGGATAGCAGATGTTTTAGGCTCAGTTCCTAAGGTAATCATGTGGCAACCAGAACTGACCACCTTTTACATGGGTTACACCATGCACTCATGTGGGCTTTTCCATGCCAGGACATCAAAATCATAAGCATTTAATGGGTAAAGATTATTTTTTTTTGCAAACTAAAAGCACCGTGGACTGAGAAAGTATAATTATGCAACAAATGAAAAAGAAACGACTTTGCCACCAGTCGATAGCATGTGTTTTCAAGGGTGCCAACAAACTCAATTTTTCAATCATGTTTTGTATTTTTTTTTGTGCCATCCTTATCACACACAGCATTACAAAAACAAACAAGTGCCGCCCCCGCTAACAATCGAAACGCTCGTCACTGTAGAAAAGCAATTCAAACTGGAGTTATAAACCTGAATGACTGAGTTTATAATGCTCTCTACTTATCACCTCAAACTGGTTTCCCTGAACTCACTGCCATGTTCAAGAAACCAGTTTGAGATGATTTGAACTTTGTGGTGTGGTGTGTTATCCGGGTAGGCTCACATAGGCGGTGGTGTTTAAGCAAAGCTTAGTTGGTGCTAAGTGGTGCAAAGTGGGGTCATGAATATATCCCTCACAATAACAGCCAGAACCAATGATAGAAGGCAGGATGGATCCATGCTGCTTTCACCAAATTCTGATCCTACAATCGAGAATCAGACGAGACAAGAATTTCTTCTATTGTTCAGTTTTGGTGAGTCTGTGTGAACTGCAGCTTCAGTTTCCTGTTCTTAGCTGACACGAGTGGATGGAGTGTGGTCTCCTGCTGCTGTAGGCTTTGTCCTTCAGGAGTTCATATGTTGTGCTTTCAGAGGTGTCCTTCTTGGCTAACCTGGTTATGCTTAATTGTTTATTTGAGTTACTACTCAAATTAACAAATTTCCCACCTGTGGGACTAATAAAGGCCATCTTACTACCTTCCTATCAGCTTGAAACAGTCTGGTCGTTCCCCTCTGACCTCTGGCATCCACAAGGTATTTCCACCCACAAAACCACAGAGAACCACAACCCCACAGACTGTTCTGTGGAAAAATCCCAGCTGATCAGAAACATTTCTGAAAAACTCAGACCAGCCAACCAACCACCATGTCACATTGAAAGTCTCTTAAATCACCTTCATGTCTCATCCTGATGCTCAGTTTAAACTTCAGCATCTTCATCTCGATCATGTCTTTGTGCTTAAATGTGTTTTCGCTACATGATTGGCTGATTAGATATTTGCATTAACAAGCAGGTGAACAGGTGTACCTAAGATGTCAAATGTAAACTCAAAAATGTAAATGCAGCTTGAAAACACTAAAACACCATACAAATAACAGAAAAGAAGATTTTCTGACCTTCATATAAAACACTGTATTTATTTCAGCCTCGATGCTGCGACACTGTCATACTGGTGCTCCAGTTCTTTCCTGGTGAGTTTTTTTTTTACTGGAAAAAGTCTGATTTTTCAGAAGAAAACGACCAGATGGTTTCCAAGAAAAATTCTTAGACATATAATCAGCGCCAACTGGTCACTGGGTAATCTTTGCACAACAAATAAAAATGTAAAATTCAGTCATAAATTCATGTGGGTTCACTAAATTCCTAAATATTACAACAGTGCAACTTGGTTGCGTTTTTATTTTTTTGGTCAGGTTTGTCCATTTTTTCTTCACATCCAAATATTTGAGTTACATAACAATCTTACTTCAGTTTTTGAGAATTTCCTGTCTGGAATCACTTTTTATTTCTCAAAACAAAACTAACCCGAGGAGTTTCAGAAGAAATGTTTTCGTCTGCTTCTATAACCAAACCAATGGTAACCACTTCTGCTTAGATAAATAGAATAAAAAGGGATTTTCTAGTAATTATTTAGCAGTTTAACATGTAACACTGTGTGCCAATGAAAGACAGACCTCACCGATGCTGAAAATAAGTCATTAATGATCTATGATGAAAGGTTCCATTAATCAATAATTGTCATGTAATGTACCCCCACCTCCCCAAGTTAAACCAAAACAGAGCTTAAAGAAGACAAAATGTCCTGCAGACACCTTTCACGTTACACATCATCTATTTCAGCGTGTGATCCCGTAACACTTCACCTCAGCTGCGACGAGACTCTCGGGCTGAGAGTATTGAGTCACAAGTTTTACTTGAAAAAGTTGAATTTTTCACAGGAAATAAGACCAGACAGTCCCAAAGGGAAGATTTTTAGACAGTTAATCTCTGCTTTTGGCTGTTTTGCTCTGTTTTGTCCCGAGGCCTTATCTGTGGCTCGCACATGCCCTCCTGCGCACACTTACGCAGATAAAAACTGATACAAAAAATGGGGTCATAAATTCTTGTGGTTTGGCTAAAAAATACAGACATGCTTGAACAGAAGTTGGCACATGTAGACATGTACAGCACATGTGGGAGCACTTAAGAAATTTTTAGCCCCCCCCCTCGCCTCTTACTTCGGCCCATGTCGAGTTTCTTTGTTGTTCATGAGTGGGTTAGTCCGCCGCAGCCATAACATGTGTAATGTACCAGAACTGCACACATTAGAAAATATTCTGCTGGTCTCCAGAAACACAGCAGAGAGGCTGGTAAGTGGGTCTGAGTAAGTAAAAAAAGAAATGTTGCAGTCCCGTATATCAACTCAAGCTGTGTAAGGTGTGTAGGTGTGCATGTGCAGGGCATGGACCACTGACCCAGAACAATCAGCGCTCATTTCTTTGCTCTGCTTACAGTCCACAGTACTTTGCAGAGTGTTAAATCCAGAACCGCCCCAGTCAATCATCACCAACCTTACAAAGACTCCGACACAGCACTTCTAACGTATTTATAGTGAGTGTGGTATTTCCCCCTGCTTGTTGCCCTTAACCAAGTCCACCTCCCATTGTTATTCTTGCTGAAGAGGGCATGACATTTGGTATATGCACCATTCTTTCACAGAGCTCTCATAACACGCTGCCTGATGAGGGCAAAGGGTTATCCAGATGACAGATGGAAACGAACGCTGAGCGCTGTGGAAAGCAAGAGGACCAACAGTGACATTTACAACTTCACCGTATAATAGAAAATGTAAGATGAACGTTAAGATAAAAGTAAATCAATTACCACATCACGCAGGACCGTAATCAAAGCTTAACAGACAGAAAGGAATAGTGCAGATATTTTAGACAACAATAATTGTAGTTATAAAGTCACTAAGATAAAAGTTTGTGAGTTCATTGGTTTTACTAGAACTTTTAAGTTTGTTTAGATAATAATATATGACCAATTTAGAGTGTTGTGGATTTTCATTTAGAATAGGGAGATCTATGACTGCCCTTGTCTCCAAATACTGTCCAAGCCTAAGCTAAACTCATCTATTGACAAGCGCTGAATTTTCCATTTAACTCAAATATTCCTAAAATTTTAGGATCTGCTCAATAGCGTCACTGAAGCTACACGTTCAGTGATCAAAGCTGTAGGAAAGGGTGGTTTGCAGTGCATCACTAAAGCAAAACTCATGTTTCTTCCCATCATATATTTCCTAACACATCTGGAGGGGCAGAGGTGCGTTGACCTTTCCCTGGTGCTGAAGATATGTTTTACGGCCTCACATGTAGGTACCTTACACTGAATTCCGGTTACAGTTCCACAAACCTGCTGCTGGCCCCTGGAGCATGTGTGGTCTTCGTCTTGTTGCCAGGAGGAGTGTTTATTCACCTGCACGCTCGTGCTGTAGATCACTTCCCCGGGCCTGGGAATGATAGTGAGCTATTAAGACCTCATCCTGCAGTCCTTGAAGGCTGATGGCTGCAGGTGAGAAGAGCGGAGGTGAATATTGATTTTTCCCTTTTTTGGTGATTTTTCTGCTCATTTTACTCTTCTCTCCAGTTCCTTCACTAGACAGAGTATTGCATCTCTTTTGGGATACTTTCCATTGAATTGGAAGAACTGTTGCGTTTGTAATATAATTTTGCATTACTTACAACCTCCAATTCTACAAAAGTTGGTATCATTTAAATAAAATGTAAATAAATGTAAATAAATACAGAATGCTATGATTTACAAATCCCATGATGCCACATTTTATTCAAGAAAATATCAAATGCTTAAATTAAAACATTTTACTATTTCATAAGAAATATTTGCTCATTTTTAAGTTGATCGCAGGACAATGTTCTTTAAAAAATGAGGGTAAAGCAGCTGGAAGAACATTTTGTGATTAATTTGATTAAATGGCAACTGGTCAGTAACATGATTGTGTATGAAAAGAGTACCTTAGAGAGTTTCTCAGGAGTAAAGATAGGCAGAGGTTCACCAATCTGCCAAAACCCCCACTAAAACAAACAAAAAAAATAACAACTGCAAATTTCAGAATAATGTTCCTCGATATAAAATTGTGTAGTCCTTGAAGACCTCATCACCTACAGTACATACTATTATCAAAAAAATCAGAGAGGTTGAAGGAATCTCTGTGTGCAATAAGGGACAAGGCCAAAAATTAGTACTAGCTGTCCTGTCTCCAGGCCCTCGGGCAGCACTGCATTAAAACAGGTGTGATTATGTCATGAAAGTGTCTGTGTGGGCTCAAAACACTCCCAAGACTCTCTGTGAACATAGTTCACTTTGCGATGCACAAATGCAGATGAAAGTGTACAAAGAAGATGTCGTATGTGAATCCAGAAATGCTGAGCCAAAGTTCATTCACAATAGACTGAGGCAAAGTGGAAAACCTCCATACCATCGATAATGGGGGTGCATTAGCACCTATGCAGCTGGCAACTTGCATATTTTTGAAAGGCACCATTAGTACTGGAAGGTATATGGAGGTTTTAGAGTAACATGCTCCCATCCAGATGACATCTCTTTTAGAGAAGGCTTTTCCCAACAATGCTAACCTGCATACTGCATTTATTACAACAGCAGAGCTTTGGAGTACGAGAGTGCTGAACTGTCCTGCCTGAAGTCCAGACATTTACAACAAAGGAAGCCCAGAACTGTCGAGCAGCTAGAATCCTGTATCAGACAAGAACGGGACAATACTCCTCTCCCAAAAGTCCAACAGCTGGTCTCTGCAGCTGGTTATTTTCTCAGTTTAAACATTTGACATGTTTTCTATGCTCTATTGCGAGTAAAATATGGGCTTATGAGAGTTGCAAATCATTGCATTATATTCATCTAGATTTGTAGATGACTTTTTTTGGAACTGAGGGTTCGCGCACGTGTCTGTATTATTAAAGCTTTAAAAAAGTAGAGGTTCCAGTCACTCGGCTCTCTCATCTGCTGCTGCTACAGGCTGCGGTGATTATGACTGTAGCCATGTGATGACATGGCTGTTGCTGTAATTGTGGCTAGGAACTTGCAAGGTTCCTATCAGTGCAGCGACACAACTGTGCTGGCTGAGTGCGCTGTATTGGTAACACATTTGCTAGAGCTGATCAAATACTACAGGATTAGATCTTGTGTAGCAAAACAATTCTTCATTGGTAGTTTATCCAGCATTTGCAGTACTCTCAGCAAAGTCCACACCAGCTGTAGTTGCATAGCTTTAAGTCAGAGCTACTCTCTGAGGTAGAGCAAAACAATGTTCAGAAGGAAAACAGACGATCTGCACCGTGACCCTTAGAGAACAGCGGCGCATACAGATCAAAGCCTCTGATCAGCTAAGCGTGTTCAGTTAGTAAATACCAGCCTTTAAAGCGCTGAGCTTTAAGTGAGACTGCAGTCAATTTTAGATCCCTGTGAAAGTCAAATCACTTGACCCTTACGCTACACTTTAAAAGCTCTAACACGCCCCTTCACAATTCTTCAGCTTGTTAAAAACTAATCAGATAGTAAATAAACCGGTCGGCCAGCTCAGTGGAAACACAGCATCAACTTCAATCATGAGAATTTCATGTCCTTCCTTTTTTTTCCCCCTGCTTGAGGAAACACATGTTTTCCTTCACGCTGACTTTTGACCTCGAGTTACCTCAGATGATGATTCTGGATTAATACCAGTTTAATACGTTTGATTTGGCTGTCATTTCAGATCGGTTATTGAACTGTTTTCCCCCCCTCATTTGACTTGAAACTCAATCAGCTACTCAGTTATTATTGTAATATTATCACTATTTTTTCCTGCTCCACCACATTAAGTGCCAATTTTTCCGCAGTTCAAAAATTGAATGAACTCAAATACATCTGAAGCGTTCACATGTGACCTTTCAAATTACCGACGAAATCAAGCGGGACTGGTTACATACGGGTTAATGACAGAAAGAGGGGCGTTCACAGAGTGGGGTCTCTCATCGTATCCTCAATTAACACCTATTGTCCTCAGTTTATTGGGAGCAGAACCGGGCCCTTGACTTGGACCCACAGCTGCGCCACCTGGGGAACAATGCCTTCTGCGCAGCCCCCAGGATCTCCTGGGACACAATTGTTTAACTAATGTCAATTGAAAACTTCAATAGGCTTTGGCTGCGCTCCCAATTCCTGCAACACAATGATAGCAATCCATCATGGGAATATTGAAATGGAGCTGCTGTCAGAATGAGTGTGTTGCCACATGGGATTCTATTGTGGATGAGGGGCAAGGTATCCATGTTTTTCATTTGTTCTGTTGGTTTGAGGAGCACATCTGGCAAAGATGTTTACACCTTGTTTAGAGCGGGATGTGATGAAGCTCTTAAAGCGGCTGAACAGCTTTAAACCTGCATTTGTCACTCGTTTTTGCCGCTTGGGGCAGAAGAAGCTAGTTAATGAGCTAATAAAGTGGATACCACCAAGATATGAGCAGGTGATTGCCTTTTTGGACCTTCAGCATACATGGAGCAACATTAGCATTCAGTTGGTTAGTTAATAGACAAAAGTCTCATAAATTCAAGCATAAAATGAAACGGCTATGTTCAGCAGCCAGTCGCTAACTGTCTGTGATTTAATGCTGGGTGGGTAGAGTGCAATGTGTTTATTGAGTTGTTGCTGAAAACAGCTGTGTGGTGATGAGAGCACTGAGCGGGAACCGAAACAGTCGAGCCAAAATAACAATAAGCTGAAAAATGTGTCTCCAAGCTGAGAGGAAACACAGAGTCAGGTGGTAATCACCACTCGCTGATTACCAACAAATTAAATAACATAACAAATATGTCATTTGGCTGTTCTGCCCAAAGCTGTTACAGATGCTGCTGGGAAACGAAATCAGTAATGTTGTGGTTAAGGTTGGACAGATATATAACTTGGTTAGGAAACGACAATTCAAGTTTGGGGTCATGTATTTTGGACCTCTTCAACTGAGTGATTCTGTTGCTCTTGATAACTCGGCGTGAAACCACAGGTCCAAACAGCCTTGTTCTTGTAGCTGTGAACATCAGTGTTTTAAGAAAAGTGAAACTGGTCCATCTTTCAGGTTGGAGTCCAGCCAGGAGTTTAGTCAGATTATCTAATTCAATTCACAACCCTAAAAAAAATATATTAATGTTAAAATAGCACAACTCAACTCTGAGTGACAACACGATGCAGCATTTCCTTTTTTCACCATCTTATTGCTGCTTTCATTTTTTTTTACTCATTGAGGTTGAGTCTCCATTAATAGCTTTTCTTTTAGCACCTTACAGGCAGCTCTTCGTTTTTAACAATTTCCCTGCCAATGACAGGATATCTAAAATACTTACATACAGAGGAGTTCATGGTTGGCTCCCTGACTCAAAGATGTCCTGATCCTGTGGCTGCAAAACAAGCCCAAGTCATGACCCCTCCACCACCGTGCTTGACAGTTGATATGAGGTGTTTGTGTTGTTATTCTGCATTATGTGGATTATGACCAAACAGCAAGCCGTGGTTGTCTAATTGTGCTTTCATAAACGTTAACATTTACCATGGTAACTTAAGCCTGTAGAGTCTGAGATGTACCTTTTGAGGTTTCTCTGCATGGTCTGACTTCGGGGGGAATTTTCTGGGACTTCCACTCCTCAGAAGACTGTGGCATTGTACTATTATTGTATTGTAACACACGCGGAGTGGTCCCGATCAGCAAACTGCCAAAACTTCTGCTTTTATAGAGGCAGACACATTTACTGATGATCAGTTAATCAAGTGGATTTGATCAGCTGCTACTTTCCTACTTACCTTCTTACCTTCTATGGAAGCAGTAAGAGTGTGTGTCTGTACTCAGTTGTTCTCAGGACTGCACAGAGCCCTGAATGGCACAGGAAATCAGTCTGAAAGTGCAGCAGCTTGGTGTCAGAGCTGGAGGTCAGGCAAAACATTTATGATTTTACCTTTAACCTGTCACTGCAGCCCCAGATCTCAACAATTAAACTAGTAAATACAGACACGTTATGATCATAGTTGCTGGCTAAGTTGTGGTAAAATAATTAAGCTGTATCACTTTCAGCTCGCCTAAAACTATTACTATCCACTAATGCGCCCCGAATCTAATAGAGCTCGGAGGTGTAAAAATCTGAATCTTGTATTCTTCACCTAATGAGATATCCATATTTAGTTTTGTGTAATGAGGCTTCCTGGCCCAGTGTTACTTTCACATATTTTCAGGATTAAACAAAAATTCTCCCTCACAGCACACAATCTCCCTCTTGGGTATTATTTAGATTTTAGCCCAGCAGTGCAGATACTCCTTTCGGTTAATTATGTCTCTCTTAGTGGAGTCTATAATAATAATAAGGAAGCACCAGGTGTGTTTGTCGGTGCTGATGATCACAGATTCGTACGAAATGCTTGCACTGCACCTGGAAGCTCGGGATCATTAAAGGTCCCAATCAAGGCAATTTTGCTGAATTCTCCAGATCGATCGGGACTAAAATCCACTGCGTTCAACTAGCCGGAACCTGAAGCTTTACTACCCCGAGAGGTCTGCGCAGATCATTTGTTGGAGGCTGATTGATATCCTTTACAGCCAAAATAACGGTTACATCTAATTACTGGTGCTTGTTTTGTGCTGCGTGAGTCATGTTTATTACATCAGGACAATTTGGAAACTGCTGGGCTCGCAATCAAAGCGCCCTGATGAAGACATGCAGCAAAACAGAGCTTATTAAAGCCTTGCTTTGTTTCGCTGCTCGTCTTAATTAACATTACACCAGTTTTTCAACATTTTCATCCGATTGTGCCTGTATAAAGCAATCCTTCACACTGAAATGACACCTTGCTGTAATATAGATGTTTGCTGTACTGTTTAAAAACTCCAAAACAAATTCACTCTCTCATTCATACACCTGGCCCTCTCGATAGATTCACCGCTGTCACAGTGACGCTGTGGATTTGCCATCAGTTCCCACTATCGATTACAAATGTTGCACCCAGGAACCCTGGATCGTGTTTATCCTATATAAATGTGCATCAAACAATTTGTGGAGCAAGTAGGGCATATAAATTAAATCCTTGTCCAGGCTCTTCCTTACTAATCACTGTATATATACAGCAGATGTTTGATGACAAGGCTGGTTGTGTTGAGTACCCCCCAGTGGAGATGTCCTTGATCTGTATCCAATGTTGTTGGTGTGTATGTTTAAAGACCTGCGTTCTCCCTCCTCTGTGAAATATACACACAAGATAACATCTGTGTTGGTATGCTGCACCCTTGTGGTGCTCAGCTGCCACATCTCTATAAGTCCAGATAAGGAGGCTGCCTGGTTCCAGGGGAGTGAGATTCAATCTGTGGCATTTCACTCGATAAAGGATCCCACTGCATTTGCCCAGATTTTACAGCCGTGCGGCGTGTGGCGTTGAAAACCATGGCACCTCGGAGGGCTCGCTCAGAGAAGTTAAATGTTTTAAATTGCTGTAAATACACATCAACAGTTATCTCTGTTGAGCACTGAGATTTTTTTGGATATTCAGAGGAAGGGTGGTAGGAAGGAAGGAAAGGAGGATGGGAGGACGCTGCATCTCCCGGGAGTTGAATCAAGTGCATTAAGGTGCACACACACACACACACACACACACACACTCAATCCTAGCAAGTCAATTGTTCTCTATTAAGACATCCTTTGTCTTAGAGTGCCGGTCTTGTTGCCTTGATCTTGTAAAGACGTCTCAGGCAGCAGCTACTGTGCAGCGGCGGTATTGACAGTACAGGCGTCCTAGGAGTCGACAAGGACAGCAATTGATTGGGCCTAAATGAGAGTGAAGAGGAAGATTGATTGCCATCGATCCACTTCCTCCTCCAGCAGAATCCTCCATCTTTGATTATGACCACTTTACGTCCAATCAAGCGTATGGGAGCTGCGATGGAGGGGTGGGGTATGGGGATCCCATCGAGAGGTATTAGCTCCATTTGCGAAGGCTGTAATTATGAGAGGATGCGAGGGCCCAAGGTCAACACGCAGCAGGTGCCATCAGCCTGGTTCATAATGACAGGGCTTCCTCTTACTTCCCACTGCAATTTAGTCATATAGATAATAGGCTGTGGGGGAGATGGTGTATCCTGTGTATGCGTGTGTGTGTGTGTTCCTCGGTGGATACTCGGTGCATAATAAATGTTTCAGTAATGATGGCTTGAGGAGAGAGAAACAGCTAGCTGTGATGAAACACAATCATTTGTGAAGCAGAGTGAAAGATAACTGCGCTCTTTGATGCTTTTTTTCCACATTTTTTTATTGAAAGCTTCATCAGAGAGAAAAAAACAACTCATAAAATCCAAATCCTAACATCCACAGATGTACAGATAATTTCTCCAAGATCACACACACTCAGCAGCGTGTGCGAGGCGTGACCGTGTCCTCCTCGGCGCTGAAACGAAGAAAAGTGGAAGAAAAAAACCCAAAACAATCCAAAAAAAAAGGAAGAGAAAACTAAAAATAAAAAAACAAAACAAAATAAACCCCAAAAACAAATTAAAAAACCGCTCTGCTGTCCTAATAAATAGTTCCTCTTTTTATCTGGTAAATGAGTCCCATGCCTAATGCACTCTCTGTGCCGGCTATCTTAACATATTCGGTTGGCCATTTCCTAGTGATCATTAGATTCTGGATTTCTCAGGGAGACGTTTGAACTCCACGAGGGCTGTGCTGGCTGGCTGAGTGGCTGAGCTCCTGGGGTTGTGTGGCCAATCGATCAGCCCTCATCAAAGGTGGACCGAAGCATCAATTAAAAAGCACAGGGCCTCGCTCTTGTGGGGAGGAAGGGGGTTAGCTGGAGCAATTTTCCCACTGCATTATATGTTCGGAGAGAAAGTGTGTGTGTGTGTGTGTGTGTGATTGTGCTGGTCTGTGATGACTTATTGAGCCACAGCTCTCCTTTACACTCGGTCTGTGAGAGTAACTCTGAACTACTGTTTTCCTAACACACGACAATCAATGAGGAATGGCTACGACTCCGTTCACGACGAATGAATCCACAAGAGCCTCGTGAAAACCGAGCGTGATGTGTAATACATCTAATGAGTTTACTCCTTTGACAGTGCGGAAGCCACACTACATAAATGATTTTCTGGGGCAGATTTAAGGAAGGCGGCAGTGATTGTGAGTAATGGTGAGAAAGGGACGGATTGGGTTTAAAAAAAAAAAAAAGTCCTCCTTAAAGGCAGTGAAATAAGCACCTCGCCATGAAAGACTTACACCGGAGAAAACCGGGATGTAGGTAACATCTCAAGATCTGTACTTCATTAGGTATCTCAAGCTCACAGAGGATCAGAGTCATCTTGTAGAGAGTGTGTGAACAGAAATCACACACCCTCTCTTTTTCCCCCCACACTTTCTCTGAACGTACAGTATTTTTTCATCTTCCTGCATCAAACAGAAGTTGGAAGAAAATGCTGAGCATCGGATTCGGGTTTCTTTAAGGGTTTCAGATGTGTGAGATTTAGATATGAGACAGAGGAATGTCTAAACACAAATTTAAGTTGTTCACATCATGATTGCAGAAACTTTAGGACAACTTTTGTGGCACACTGGCAGCAACTGGTTATCCTCCTGACAGCTGAGTAGGGAAAAAAGAGGTGTAAAGAGCACCATTAGGGCCCATAATATGAGAAACAAGCCAGCATGGATATTACCCCTACAAACTGCTGTCCCTCCTCAGTGAGCAGGCATCACATTGGACTACAGTCCAGGGGCCTGTTTCACTAAAGCGATTTGTGAGAATCCAGATGGTAGGATTTGCAAATTATTGTTGCTTGCAAATTTTGATTCCAGCAGGACTCTCACATGCTCGTGCACCAAAGTAGCAGAGAAGGGAAAATGACATTGTCAAAACTTCTCTCAACAATGGACAATGCCTCCTTTTCTGGTCATAAGAGATCCCTCGTTCCTTCCATGTACTTTCTCATGATTACAATTATTAAATATCTCAAAAGTAACACCCATTTTGCACCATTTACCTGAGTCCAGGTCACAGGTGGCAGTAGTCTAAGCAGAGAGGCCCAGACCTCCCTCTCTGAAGCCACGTCCTTCGCCTCTTCCGGTGGAGCATGCATTCCCAAGCTAACCGATGCACATATTCCCCTCCAGTGCATCCTGGGCCTGCACCAGGGTCTCCACCCAGTGGCATCCCAAATCCCAGGAGGCATCCTACTACCCCAGATGGATCCTTTTGAGATGGTGTCTTGTTCCAAATGGACGTCGGCACTTTAAAGCAGCCGTAACAGCGATGAACAGACTTCCCTCTAAAAGCTGAAAAGGACATACTGTGGCTACTGTGAACTTGAAGAAGAGGAAAGTCAAGTGTGACAGCGAGGTACTGCACATCACACAGAAAACTTAAAATGATGAGTGGCTGTGTACAAAAAGGGAGGGAGGTGTTGGTGTGATGGACAAAGAAGGGGCGAGAATGTGCTCCTAATTAGCACGGGGGTCGCGTCGGTCACCTCCTACAGTCCTGTACAGGGAACACACCGCTGCATCGCGACAAAGAAACTTGAGGCTAGGGCCACTTTCTGCCCGGCAACAGGAGCTAATGATCACCTCCTCTTTTTCTTCTTACGCATCCACTTTCTCTCTGGGTATGGCTGGCTCCTGGTTTGTGCTGACACACGGGCTGAATGGGAGCAGTTTCTGCTCCTGCCTCCTTAAAATTGCAGGCATGCCCTCTGTACACTTCGGAGAAGGTATTCGTATTCTGAAAAGGTACATTATGCCATTGTGCTATTAAGAAAAAGCCATTTCTGTTTGTTGGGTAATCTTTCAGATCTATGTGAAATATTGGTACTGTGCACTAGTAGCAAACACCTGCCTTAACATCTTTTTCTTTCTTGAATTTCCATTAGCAAAATAGAACTGATATCCTTTTGTTGTGCATTTTTTCCCCCATAATCTCTTGGCTATTTGTAATCCCATTTCCCATAATGCCATTACTATTGAATCTCAGGCCATTTGTAGGACGCTCTGCTCTCTGATGTGCAACTCCTGCATTATGAGTCCTATTAAGCTTCAAAATGTCTCCTGTACTCCATAAAACAGCAGCTGTAAAAGTCTAGAGAACTCAGTTTTAGCTATGCTGTACTCATAACCTTGCTAAAGGTTGAAGCACTAACACAAACAACTCTTCACATATACACCAGACACACAAAAACACACACTAGCTTAAAACTGGTAAAGTGTAGCAGCTCTGTTGTTTCGTCAGGACACTTAAAAACGAACAGCTGTGAACAGATGAGCAGCATTGGCACGACAAGGGAACCCTAAAGCCCAACAGTAAGTTGTTAGCAGTTGGAGGTGGAAGGGACTTGTTCCATGGGAGATAAGAGCAGATCGTAGCCTGAGGGCGAGCAAAAGCAGATGCTGAGTGGTAGATCAGATGAAAGGAAAGGCCCAATGTGTTGATGTGACTGGATAACAGTCAGTGAGGGAAAGCTCGAGTGACACATCTGGCTTCTGATGTCCGTCGGTGGATGGAAGACAGGAATCTTCGGAGGGTGCTCGCGGTGCGACTGAGGGAAAATAAAAATATGGCTTTTACAGTGTAGTTCACTTCGGGAACTATCTTTTTGTGTCATCGAGTGGACAGGAGGCCGGTTAAGATCGAGCTCGCGGCCAAGTGATCAACAGTGGCCGGCTCACCACAGAAAATCACCGATCGCAATGAAAGGCAGAAGCCCAAGACAGCTTCATCTTTAGCACCATAGAGTAGCGTTTCCTCAGCACAGCTTCTTTAACAAGCTCTTCCATGTGCTTTGCTTTATTAACAATTACACAGATGATTTGGAATTATTTGGAAGCTTTGTTAAAAAGGCACTCAACGTACAGTTTGATTGTTGCTTACGAAAAAAAGGAAAACGAGAAATCACCGCGAATGATGACATACCGCAGTTCACTTTGCAACGTGCACACTGCCAGGAGCACAGGATTTGAATGAGTCACATGAACTGCGAGTGCTCAATTGCAATTGTCACCAAACAAAAAGCTCCCCCTCTCTCCGCAAGAAAGGGGTCTTTTGAGGGACACTGGAGTGGATCCTATTGCCCCGGAGGGAGACAAATTGGGCCCGTCAAGCCTCATTGCGAGAGTGACTGAAATTGGTTTGTGGTTCTGCTTCTGCACCATCCAATAAAGAGAAGAAACCTCAGAGAGAGTGAGAGAGAGATAGCGTGAGAGACGAGGGTGGCGGTGTTGGTGGAAGAGGGAGAGGATGACAGCGAGGGGAAAATGAGAGCAAAGGAGGGTGGCTTGACCATGGCACATTAATGTTGCTAGCGAAGCCGCGGTTCTTTTTAGTGCTGCGGCACCACGGCCGGGGCCGAGCAGGGGAGGCCACGGGTGAGCAGAACACAGACGCACACAGCGTTCCCGACACACACAGGCTTTCTGTAATACGGGCAGAAATGACCCACAGGCAATTTCTCTGGGGACAATCCACAGAGATGAAGTCACTGAAAAAAACCTCATGCGGCTCAGGGATGGAAAGACCGGATCAGACGAGACGGGGTTGTTTGTGCAACAAATTGGGACAACTAGGGGTGTAACTGACACTCAGCGGCGAGGTTGAGGAAGAAGCTGCCATCGACATCCTGTTATGGCTGGTGGGAAGCCTAGTTACTTCCCACAGGTGTGCTGACCTTCTACAAATGATCAGGAGGGATGTTCAAGACAAGCAGTCCTCTTCTTGCTTTTAAACTCCTTACCTCCATGCTTTGTTAGCGTCACAGTGATGGCAGGCGGTAGTGACAGCGGGCTTACCACACAAATAATACAAAAGCAAAGCGAGTGGTTACTACATGTCCACTCAGTTAAATGTGGTTCAGAGGAATATTTCTCCATCCGTGTTCTTCTGCTTGTCCAATTCAGGGCCGTGGTGGGGAGGGGCCAATCCCAGCTGTCACAGGATGAGAGGCGGGGTACACCGTGGACAGATCGCCAGACTTTTGTACAAAACAAATGAGATACAACAAGTGGTGCTGCAAGGTTTTCTGCTCCACTTAGTGTTCAAGGCTAAGCCAAACTGCTGGGTGCTGACTAATCCAGCAAGATTATAAAATTCGAAAGAAAAAAAATTGCGATAATTTTCCCAAAATGTCAAACTACTCAGTTAGGCTGCTGTAAACAGAAGGACAGTGCCATTAAGTGCCGTAAAGTTTATGCAATCATTACCGAAAGACTTCAGTTTTGTTCCTTTTGGGGAGCAATCTATGCACAATATGCAGCAAACGTGACTCTGGTGTTTTGAGCACACAAATATATTAAAAAGCGATCCACCTATGACATACTGATTAAACATGAGGTCAAACAGCAGCAGGGGGGGCTTCCCGCTGAAGCTTAGTACACTGAGAAATGGCTGAGATAGTTATGGTTGAATTAAACAGATAAACAGAATGAAATTAGCTGGAAGTGATGTGTCGCGTCAACGACCACTTAGCAGACACAGCAACATTCCCCAGTCTGATTCCTAAAGTTTTCCCTGCAGGATTTGAGAGAGAGAGAGACAGAGGTGGAATGCACACACAGTGTGTGAAAGCATTACAGAAGAAGAAGAGATGAGACACACACACAAGAGAAATTAAAAGACAGAAAGAGGACTTTTGATAAAACTGCCACGCAATTCAATACTGTCTGATGTGTGTGTCTGAGACGGCGTATGAGCGTTATCGATATGCGTGAGCGTGCGCGACAGCTCGGACAACTGTGAAAAGTGTTCTTAAACCCGGTTAAGAAGGATAGCAAGGACTGGTCCGGCCATTAAGGTAAAAAACAAAACCAAAAAAATGAAAAATAAATGAAAAAAAAAAAAAGCAGAAAAAAACCCGACAACAACAGCAACAACAACATCAACATCAACATTAACATCATCAACAACAACAACATCAACAACAACAAAATCAAACTGAAAAATGAAAAGGAAAACAAAACAAAAGGAAACAATAAAACAAAAACTAAACTCTGGTTCAGAGTGTCTCTTCATCTTTGGTATAAAAATGGCCATCCATGGGCTGCATTTGATCCACAACTAGGAAAGACTACAGAAATTGTCAACAATTTCTTTCTATTGCTTTTGCACTGATTGGTTTAAACCATAAGCTCCTACTGAATCTAACGTTGTTGTTTTTTTTTTTGTTTTACTGCCAGAATTTTCTCTGTAGTTTTTGGTTTTCCTCCTGCTCATTTTATTTATTTTTTTTCCTCCTTTTTTTTGTGAGTTTTTTTTTTGCAGTGTGACAAGCAAAGCGGGCTAAAAACATCTTTAAAGCTCATAAAAAAGGTAAAATGTGGCAGATAAAAAGCACTAATGTCATCGACAGCAACGTTGCCATGTAAAATAATAATGACGATAAAAAACAAGTTCAGCATTTGCAGCAGACTGCATCCTGCAGGACTGCAGCATGTTTTCTAATGTTTACTTTTTTCTTTTTTTTCCTCACTGTGAAAAATCTCTTCAAAGCTTCGCCCCCACCCGCCCAACCACCCGCCCACCCAGAGTCTCCCACCCCCACGACAGACATTTGTTTACTTCTGACACTTAGTTACCTCTGACATAATAATTATCAAAGTTTTCTTCTAATGAAGAAAAGAAAAAAAAGCTCTTCTCTATTAAATCTGTACAGCTTATGTGATAGATTCTTTTTTTTTCCTCTTTAGAACAATTCATCTAGTGTCTTGTACCCTCCAAGTGGTCCAAGAGACTGTTTTTGTTAGCTTTTTTTTTTTTTTTTTTCTTTTCCTCTCAACATGACGTCAGACTTAATCTCTGTAAAAAGTTTCTGGCGCCCTTCAAATTAAGGCCATGAAGATTCAAGAAAGAAAGGAGAAAAAAAAACACCTTGTTTTTCGAATATATCTAGAAAACTAAGATTTAACACTAGAACATAAAAAGACAGAAAAGAAACTGTAGCTTAATATCTGAGGAAGACAATCTCTGTGTGTATCTCAAACTTGACTCCCCTTTTCTAATTACAAAATAAACTTCATCACCTACCTGCGCATTCAACCTTTTTTTTTTTTCGAATTTTCGCATTTTTTTTCTTTTTTTTTTGTACTTTTTCTTTGTTTTGTTTCAATTCTTTGAGAATTTTCTTTGAGAAACTTTTCAAGCTTCAGCCCAGCCCCTTCAGGCAGGTTCCCAGACTAAACAAATTCACTTCTTTGCACTGTGCCCAGCAATTTTCCCCATCCCCTTCCTCAGCAATCTTTGCCTCCTTCTTGATTTTTTTTTTCTTGTAGGCCAGGTAGGAAATGAAAAAAGTGTCTCTTTTTTTTTTGGTGCCTGGGCAATCTGGAAGCAATCTCTTTTCTTCTCTCTTTCTCCTCACATTCACAGTGCAGCCACCTTCTGTCTCAAGGCAACGCTGTCACAGGAACATTCGCTCAGGCCGTTGCTATCTGATGAAAGAGGAGAAAACAGAAATACAGAGAGAAAGAGAGAGCGTGAGTGCGTCTGTGGGGGTGCGGCTGCAATCAAAGCATAATTTTACAAACGCGGCAAAGCAATAGAGCCGACGGCTGACAGCTCAGTCAGAACGCTGGAGCAAAATGATACGCGTTAAAGAGTTATGATCGGGTCAGAAAGCAAAAAAGTGACGAGCAAATGACAGCGGCAGCCAGGAATAATCTGAATCATTATGCAATGCTACTACGTTTCATAGTACTTTGCTTTTTTGATTTCTTTTTAAGGTCTCTATTAAGCCCTGTTCTGCTTCACAAAACCCTTTGTCAAACAGAAAAACTTCACTGCTTTTGTTATCACAAACACCCGAGGGAGATGATCTACTTGTGCCATTTAAAAACAAATTGTAAAAAAAAAACCCAGAGAAATTGTACTAGATTATAAAACCCAAAATGATGGTTTACTTCCAGCCCATCTAGAAAAGCCAATACCTGATCAATCAAAATCACTGATCGCTTGGATGATAAAAAGTAGTGCCGCCCTGCTAAACACGTCAAACGGTTCACTGCAAATCCCCCCAACCTGGCTGAACTTAAAACCCCCCCAAAAAACTGGAGCAATCAGTTGCTTAATATTGTTTTGAGTTAATAAAGTTAATATTTAAATGGTGTGAGGAATAAAACATCTTAGTTTTTATGTCATGTGTTCTGTTTGATTATGATATACACTTATTAAATTAAGACAAATAGTATCAGTTAATAAAACCCAAGTACTGTAGTATCCATTACTCCATTAGGCAGTGTGAATTTACATAAGGCAGTCAGTGTTATTTAACTAACATTATTATTCATTGCTTTATCTTGGACAAAAAACTTGCTCAGCATGAGCGAGACACTTGCATCACTCTGCACATTACCAGCTGACAGTCACTAACACAGCTTTGTGCTACAGCATGAAGGTAAATATAATCGTAATAGCAGAAATGTAAACAAATATAAATCAGCTGAATAAGACAGATCATTATTTTAGCTAATCTTCATCATTTTCCTCTCCTTCCCAAACATGTCCACTCTGGATGCTACAATATTAAAGGCCAAGCATAACCTCCACAGACACACACGAGAGAAATAAGTAGACGATATAAATGGTGATTACCTAATCTGCATGATGGTACGAGTTAATTAAAATAATCAGTTTCATTAACTCAAAATGGGTGAAAATGTCATTTAAAGTATTTAATCAGCTTTAATTACTTTGAGCATTTGGGTTTATGTGCTGGATCAATACACACTCACTGGCCGCTTTGTTAGGTACACCTGTTCATCTGCTTGTTAATGGAAATATCAGCCAATCGCATAGCAGCAGTTCATTGCATTTAGGCACCGAATTGCCTAAAGGGCTTACAGAGAATGATCCAAAATAGAGAAAATATCCGATGAGCAGCAGTTCTCTGGGTGAAAGCGCCTTGTTGATGCCAGAGGTCAGAGGAGAATAGCCAGACTGCTTTGAGCTGATAGGAAGGCAACAGCAACTCAAATAACTGCTTGTTACAACCAAGGTATGCAAGAGGAGCATCTCTGAATGCGCAACACGTCGAACCTTGGAAGAAGGAAGGAGACGTGCTCCAGCACCAGAAGACCTCACCAGGTGTTACACCTGTTAACTAACAACAGGAAAGTGAGGCGACTGTTTGCACAGGCTGGCCAAAATCAGACAAGAGAAGATTGGAAAAATGTTTCCTGGTACAACAACAAGAAATAATGGATCCATCATGTCTGTACCAGTGGCTCAGGCTGCTGGTGGTGTAATGGTGTGGGGGATCCTTTTTTTGGAACTAATGAAGTGGCCGGTATATATATATATATATATATGTATACATACAGTCATATATATATTGCCATTTCAAAAGCTTGAATTTTAAAAATAAGATTGTATATTAAGAAAAAAAATCAATGAAGAGAGATTTTGATGCATACAAAAGGTTAGCAGAAACTGTCTCCTGCTGGACGTACTTGGACTGGTATGAGTAAGCAGGAACATGGTCAGTAGCACTGTCCACCTGGATCTGTTGCTGCTGGCCAGCCACCTCCTGTGATGAAGGAGCCACTGTCTGGGGTGAAGCGTCTGTCACCACTCCCTGGACACACACACAGACACACAGACACACACACACACACACACACATAGACACAGGTGGAAACATGTAAGCTTGGAAGAAGACAAGTATGTGGCTGTATCTAGTAAACTTCTCCTTCTGTCTACTCTGTGTTTACATTTGTGGTGTCGCATGCCTGTCTGTCTTGGAAAAGGGACAGTTCTTCTGTTGCTTTTCTGCTGCTTATGAGGTTTGTCTTATTTGTTTTCTGTAAAAGGATTTTTTGGTGCAGTTTCATCACAGAAATCAAGAGTCTAAGGATAGAGAATATCTTTCCCGCAGACGTAATACAGGCAATTTGATTTGACTTGACATAAAAGTATACCAAAGAGCATTTTTTTGTTTATTCACTTCTCAAACTGACAGACCCTATGGCAGCTCCATCCACTCTAAACACATAACTTCATTTAAAGTAAAGAGTTCTTCCATCCGAAGAAGCCAATATACGTTGAGAAGAATTACACACGCTGTAGAAGTGCGGCCGATGTTTGCTTCGTGCAGTACAACAAAAAATAAAAGGAGCATTTTTATTCCAAGAGCCGAGGAGGCTAAACAATAAAAAAGATGCACAGTCTGTGTGTGAGATCATGCCATTAATGAAACATCCTTTATATTTTTTGCAGAATTTTAAGTCTGTTTAAGGTAGAAACTTTTTTAAGAATGGCTACGTACAATGAATTCATCACAACAGCCTCTTAGCCTTTTTATGTGTCGAGCAATACAGATAGCCACCATCACTGAGTCATCTCAATCACCTTTAACAAGCTCTCAAGGATACTGCGTCCTGTCCATACATCAGCCCTCCAGACACTGGCTGATACAGTGATATACACCCCGCTGCTGACGCTGGCACTGAGAGGACAATTGTGAGGATGAAATAGGCAAGAGGTGCCGTGGGCTACGCTACAACTACATCTCTTTCCTCCGCCTCACTCCTTCATGACGAAGACTGCAACTTTCTGACGGGGGAGGACGTGAGGGGGGGGCGAGGAAGCGACTAATGGCTCTGTCAGTGAAAACTGTCATTGTCCGTTGCCGGTGGGCTAACCAGAGCTCCGTGGCTGACGGATGTGTGCGTGTTCGAGCTACCGACCAGCCTAAACCGGCTGTAGGGGAAGAGGTGGTGGTGGTGGGGGGAGAGAGACAGCACCGCCGGCACTGTGTCTCACTTCAGCTCCTGTCATCTGATACACGACTGATAGTCCATCTGAGTACGACCGCACTGTCAGCCGCCAGACAGCTGGCCCGCTCTCCTTGCTGGCCTGCCTGCCTGCCTGCCTGCCTACCCACCCGCTCTCCACGTTCATCATTTCTCAGCCTGGACTGCCCGAACCTGCCAGGAGCTCAGACAGCCGCCGAGGAAGTGAGAAAGTCTACACTGCACTTCAAATGTCTTTCCCAAATACTATAAAACTTCTGACTCATCTTGCTTTGCTTGCAGTTTTTGATCCTTGTTATGTGCTGCTGGTACGAAGCCATTTGTTTAGAGAGAATAAAAGCAATTTGCGCCATGCTTCAAATGTAATTTGTCAATTTAATGACTGTTTAAGTCTATTGATGTGGCGAGCAGGCTTAGAAATGGCGAAGGGAGTGCTTGTGGGTGGAAGTGAGTAGGCTGTTAGTACTAATGATGTCCTCCTATGCATAAACGTCGACAGATTTTTAATACTTGACGAGTAGCGCGCGCATGCATGTGGGTCTTACTTCGACAGGGACAGCGGTTGGAGGCACAGGAGTGTACTGGGGAATGTAGGTCCCTTGCATAGGCGCCGCGGCGGCTGCAGCAGTCATGTACTGAAACAGAAACAAAAGACACACACGCATCAAAATCCTGTCATATGGTAATTCTTACAACACACGTCGGAACCACAAATTCCATTATAATATTAATCAATACATGCTCTTCACATAAAAAAGCCCTACGTCTATCATAATTCCCTGGAAGACTCATTCAGTGTAATTACTCCCATAACTATTAGGGTGGCAGATTGCTGTGCCCTCAGCATCCTTTGGGGGGCGCTAAAAGAATATGTGTACATATTGAGCAGAGCAGAGCAGATCAGAAGACTACATATGGAGGAGGAGAAGGAGGAGAAAGAAGAGATGCCCTGCTGTCCCACCAAGACTTCAGAGGCAAGCAAATGCACTGGGCCACAGCTGAGAAGATAAAAAAAAACGACACCAAAAGGGATGAGGAGAGAGAGGGAGAGGAAAGAAAAAGCAGGAGGTCTGCTGCCTGTGGCCTATATTCTTTTAGTTATGCATGCCCTGGCTTTTAACCGGGTGCTAGCTTGCTCCAAGATGGCCATTTTACAGGCGTGACACAGGTTTTGTTACATGACAGCCAGGGGGGCTTTCACATGCAATATGAATGAAGACACGGCACTTTGTGCAAAGCCTTTTCTGTAACTTGCTGTGAATGCTTTGTGTGGTGGTGGTAATGGTGAACACACACACACACACACACACACACACACACACACACACACACACACACACACACATCAGTGTGAGCCTGATTTACCAGTGTGCGTGCTTGTTTTTAATTAGCACATGCCTGTGCATAAAAGATGACTTATCACTATTTGTCCGTCCAACTGTGCATGTGCAAGTTCTCCTGTGTACAGCTGTGTGTGGGATACATACGTGTGTGTGTGTGTGTGTCTCTGTGTGTGAGAAAGACAGACAAAGACAAAGAGGCTTGGAACGATAATGCTGCAGTACAGCGCCAACGGATGTGATCCCAGATAAAAGCCACCAGGCTGCCTCTCCCCCTGGCCTCATCTTCCTGCTGCTTTTCCGGACCAAGCGAAAAGGGAAGTACAATCCCTTTCTTTCTGTTTTATTTTTCCCTTTGCCTCTAAGTCCCACCTGCAAGTGCTAAAAAGCGTGGCAGCAGAATGCAGTAGGAGTCGGTAATGGAGGGGCTGCGCCGGGCTGCGAAGCCTTTCTTGGCCGTGGGCCCGGCGGTGCTGGTGAAGTGTCATTACCGGCAGCGTTGCTAATGGATCGGGTACGGCTCCACCGCTCACCGCTAATGAGAGCAGCTAAAGGCCATGGACATGGGTGATTAACTCCCCCACCGTTGCTACGCGCGGCCAGGAGGATGCCCTGGGATGGATGTTAGTGTGGCGTTCGTAGGCGAGCGTGGCTGTGTGGGTCCGAGCAGGGGAATTTAAGGTTATCACACCTTCAGAGCTGTCACACTCAGGATGGGGTGAGGTGGCATATCCAGACTTCCTGACACATTACCACATTACCTCTCCGTGTCATCCCTTCTTCCCTCTCACCTTCCTGTCACTCTCTCTCTTTCTTGCTCGCTCTCTTTCAACCTGCTAGCGTCTAAAAAGGCCTATCAGATTGTTGAAGTGACCTTCTCCCTGGTGGATCAAAACCATGCATACCAATTTTCCTCGGGACTTCAGGTCTTCGCCTCTCCACCCTATTAACTTATTCAGCCAACTCACCTGTGAGGGCTGCATGAAAGCAAATGAAGGAAAGTAGGAGATAATTAGCAATATCAAAATCTCCCTGTCATAGGGAGAATGTCCATTTGAAAGGTTATATTTCTCTGCAGGACTGCAAAAGGAATTTAAATTAGATTTAACAAGAAAATTTAATAAGATAAGATTTTTTTTTCTTTTACCATAACCATTAGTTAACCTATTTAATGTGGCAGGTTGAGCAAGGCATATTTCTTCAGTCGCTGCTGCGGCAAGTCAGGGGGATGTCAAGCGCGGCTACAGATAATCGAGTTGCTATGGTGATAAAGATGATTTTTGTCCAATTTCAACACTTTTAATACTTTGCTGTCCATAGTCAGGGGACAGGTTTGGGTAATATAAAGCATCCCTAATTGGCCATAAATGGTGTTTCACTCTCCAAGTCACACATATACGTCAATACACATGCACACACACACAGCAGCGCCAGAAGCAGATGGCGTGTGCGTATGTTTGATGAACAGGAGGCCTGAATAGCTCCTTAACGAGAATGGTGTGAGTAGACTCCTTAAGTCTCTTCTCTACCATCACTCTCCATGACATACACCTATAACTACAGTATAAATTCAGACCGCAATGCAGCAACACCAGGATGAAAATCCATAGCATAGACGCAGCCGCGCTGGTCCAGCGGTGGTTTGGGCCTCTGCGCCACATTGATGTTTAAAGACACTTTAAGTTTGGTGGGTACTAGAATTTCTCGGCTTTGGTGGAGTGTGGCACAGCACATTAGCATTTCCAAATGTTCACATAAATCTTCTGCCTCTTGGCCTGCCACTCAAGCTCCACATCTATCCATCTTCTCTGCGTTGACGCTCTCTTTTTCGGTTGTATCGTCTGCAAGGTGAGGGATAATAGCGGGTCAAGGCTAGAACATCCAGCTACTCAGTGTATGTTATTAATGGCCATGCGGCGTGGGGGAAGGGCTCTGATGATTACTGATCTAACAATCGCCGTGGAGCTCTATTGGAAATGCACATCGATAGTTGTGAATTACAGTGCTGTCCCACTTCACTGTGACAAGCTCTTCATATCCTCATCCCAAGGGTTTGTTAAGACTGCCTGCAGAGATTAATACCAGTGAAATCAGTCACTTTTATGGTAGAAAGCTTTGATACTTTTATTTACGACTCACTCTCCCTCACCAGGATATTGTTTAAAGTTTTTGACCACTGGTGCTATCAGTGTTTCCCACAGAATTGCACTGCTTTGTAACGAGATGGGGGCATATACTCGTACATATATGCGCATGAGTATATAAGAAGAAGCTGTTGCTGTGGGTTCTGGTTGGAGTGGCCCTTCAGCTCACAGCAGGTACGAAGACTACCGTCGCCAGCTGCAGTTCAAGATGTGGAGCTGGAGTCTGTCCGACTGCAGATTCTTGCAGCTGATTGACATCGAGGACCACTCAACCTGCTTCCTAGAAGCCAGACTTTCTTGTTATTTAAAGTGGTTTTGAGAAACAGGCTTTCTTAAGGTCTTTCAAAGTTTTTCTTTGAACATTGGCTGCTTTTTCTCTCATTTTCAGTCCAGTCCTTTTTTCTTCAGAGCATTCTTCAAGCATTTTCTTTATTTCTTCAGCCACTTGGCACTAACCTATTAATCATTCAAGCCTAAAAAGGCACCTAACTCAACTCATGAACCAGTGCTGTGTCTGCACATAGACAACTTTGCAAGAGAACCAGTTTGCTCCCATTTATTTAGTTGAATCTAACATAGTTTGACAGCATAAAGTTGTATTTTTGCACCAACAAGGTGATTCACAAAGAGCTATTAATGCAACATTTGGCATATCTCGGCATTCTGTGCAATGTTTCCTTAAAAATGTGAGAAAACTAGACAAGGAGGACAAAAGAAATGGTAGGCCTACAAACTATCTATAGCAGATGAACAGTATCTGAAGGCCAGGACAGAGAAAGATGCATCTGGCCTTTCACTTGTCTGGAAAACAGGGAGAAAAGGCCGAGCTATGAACTGAACTGGACTGAAAATCAGTGAGTACAGGAAATATTTGGTTCAAATCGCTACCAATATGGTGGAGGTCAGGAGAGAAGTGCAAGAGGTGGATCTTGTCAAAATTGATGGAATTATAAACATAGGAAAGTACCATTAGATATTGATTCACTATGCAGTGCCATTTGGAAAGAGTCTGATTGGCAGTGGCTTCATTTTTCATCATGACGATGATCCCAAACACACTGTCATCAAGAAGGCTGGAAAACTATTCCTGAAGACTATTTAAAGGAATTAAAAGAAGGCTTGCCTAAGAGAGCTCAGACTGTGTTGAAGAATAAAGGTGATCACACGAAATACTGACTTCTTAAAATTGCACAAGCCCTGGTTTTGCCTCATATGATGTATTACTTTATATATTTCCATGTTTCGTCAAATCGCTTCACCTATTTCCTATTTTCACAGCAAAATATAAAAGAAATGAGGAGAGGTCACTGATTCCCGATCCAGCCTTTAGATTCAGGATCAGACCAATTTCAAACAACAAGCTCCAAATATTTCAAAAGAATGTAAACCTGGACTAAGACAAAATAAAGATAGTTCAAGAGTGTTGCATTAAAAAATAATCATCCCAGTCTTGCAAAGACCAAAGAGCTCGGTGGTAGGGGGAATCAGCAGGGTGTCAACATGTGTTACAGTCCGAAGTCGAAGAGGAAGAAGAAAGTGCATGCTCGTCAACTTTACCCATGCAGGGAAGGCTGACGAGCATGCACACGCACAGATGTGTGTAGAAAAAACAAAAACACGAGGGAAACTGTCCAGATAATACAGGAAAACACTTCATACAAATCTGTCTTCGTGTGACACAGACGCTGTCAATCACCGCTGTCACCATGACAACAGAGACCTGTGTTCTTCATGCCATGACAGAAAGAGGATGGAGAACACTGAGGGAAGGTCACCTCCTGTCATGTCAAACAATATGTCGTTCACACAAACGCAGATGCTGACAGGCATGCAATCACACACACAGACACAAATATCAAAAGGACGAACAGAGCGCATGCACATGTGCACATGCACATGCACAGCGACTAACAGGGACACGAGGCATGACAGATAGACTCCTGTTAAGTGGTGAGACCTCGAAGACGGTAAATAAATCAGCAACAGAGCAATATGCACCAAACAAGGTAAAATAAATCAGCGTGAAGCATGGATGGCATGTTTATGTGTGCCATCCATAAACAGTGCGCCTGAGGTTCTTTAGCATTCTGTAATCAAGTCGTTCAAGTCAGACAGACACCAAGCTGAACTGGATGAGTTCAAAACAGAACATTTTCTGGTGAAGCAGCTAAATTCCAAAGCAGTGACCATTAGGAGGCAACGATCCATGCTCATTCGTTATGAGGCGAGGTTTTTCCTTGCCGCTCCTTTTTAAAGCCTCACCCTGCAAGCTGATCTGCGCTGCAAAATAACACGGCATTCTCGGAAAGCTACGGTCACCACACCAGTGTGACAGCTTGGGCGGACTGAGAACATTTGGTTCTTTTCTTGGAGAGAAGAAGGAAGCCACAGCCATACACAAACAGCTGCAGCGAGGCCTGGAACAGCCAAGAGTATTCTGAGGTGTGGCTTCTACTTCAGCAGCCAGAAGCATGATAAGTTGTTGACTCTGGAGACGGTGCTTACTGCAGGTGCTCTTCTGTGGCGAAGGCTAAGTCACGTGACCAGTAGGGGCATTCAAAATAACCTCACCACTTCTGTGTGTACACTTGAGGAATGTGCTCTAAGAGTATGTGGTGTCAAGTCCAGTTAAATACATGAATAGTTACAGATCCTGGTTCCTAACCCCTTCTTTTTAAACAGGCTTTCCCAATCATGAAAGGGATTTTACATTTGGCGTAAGAGTCAGCTTTACAGGAAACGCGTCTCAGTTCCCCAAGATGATCAAGTGTGGCATGGCGTGCGTGTTAGTTCAGCCGTAGAGAGGTTAGGCTACACAGCACATCGCCTCAGGAAAGCTAAGTACGCATAAAGGGGAGAGGTAGAAAGGGTAAACCCGAAATGAAAAAAGCAGACAGAGAGCTTTAACCCACTTTCTCCTATAACACAACCCATCAAACATCAGAAGCCATCATCATAGATTAGCCTGTCTCTAATCCTGGCTGTTAGCACAGCTGGGGCAGATTAGGGAGGGGGCATTCCTGACAGAGCCAACATGGCGTCACAGTCGCTGACAGCTCACCTGGAAACACATGGGTAACTGTACAATGCAGCACTGTTTCAATCATACACACACAAACACACACACAGAGATCAAACGTAGTTCTGGAGCAAAGCTGTCTGCCTGCCCGCCTGCCCGCGGGCAGCAGGGTTAGGGCAGGAAGTCAGGCTTCAGAACCGTGTGACACCTCTAAGTCGACTTGATCCTGAAACAGGCGGGGAGTTCACGGTTTAGGGGCCAGCAACTGTAAGTGAGTGTGTGGAAAACTGATGGAGCGATAGATTTTCTGTGTGATTTAGAGAGTGAGGGGAGACAGAAAAGTGTGAGAAAGAAACAGAAATTAGGGGGTGAAAGTGAAAAAGGTGGAGAAGCGAGAGGCCTGTCACACTGTTAAGCTTCACAGGAAGTCTGTTTAATGTGGAAGATCAGGAAGGAAATACGCTCTCTCAATATGTGGCTGTGAACGCATGCCGTGTAAAACAAATGATATGGCAGCTCCGTGGCTGAGCACATGTGGCGACAGCCTGAGAAGGTTTGGCTGCTTTGAAAGGAAATGTAAAACCCATCTCTTACTCAGTGTTTCTAAACTAAACGAACAATGTTCTCTGAGATGAAAAGCCTCCAACTCGGTCATACCGACCTATAGCACCCCTGACAACAACTTTTCATCTCTCAAGACTAGACGCAGATTTTTTTTTTTTTTAGATATTTTCCAGTTGTGTACTGGAATAAAGGAAACAAATAACAGAAACACAACCGACCACGTATATTTAAAGTGCACCCTTCTATGAATCGATTTGATTTCATTTTGGAGCAGACTACATGTCATCTACCCTGCAGACACCCCGGGATACTCCACTAGAAACCGGAATGCATTGCTGGTGAAAGAAAGACACCTGGATTACACTGCTTACCCACCGTGACCAGAATTCGGATAAGCAGAGGAAAATTTGTTTGTGCTTGCTGTTACTGTAGAGTGTAGGTATTTCTTAGAGTTAAGTGACTTCCAGTAAGCATGTAAAATATGCACCGAGGACGACACTCTGGCAAGCTATGAATGGAGCTTTCTAACACTGTAAAAGGATGAAAACAAGTTTTAACCCAAACCATGATCTCTTGTTTATTCTGTCTGAAAAGACCTGAAAATCAAACCAGACTCAGAGACTTGGAAATCCTTTTGCCAGGGCTACAGATCACAGCTCGAAATTATTAAAATGAATGTTGAAATGTTATTATGTATTGTTGTTATGGTGCACAGAAGCACAGTTTATGTAATACAGAGTACAAATTGTAAATGAGGCCATTGGAATTTAGATGGTTGCTGGTTGTACTTTAAGGACTTGTGTGCATTGTTTTTTATGTTTTACATACATCTCTGTGTAAGTCGCCATAGAGTGTAGTCACAAGGGTTTTGTTATTGAAGAATAGCTGCTGCATGGCTGTACCTAGTGCAAAGCTAAACTAAATTCAACTAAACTTCATCATCCAGGAACCTTTTCAAAAATTTAATGCAAAACTAACTTAAATTCTCAAAGCAACAGGTTGTTGCTAGTACAGCTAACATGTTGGAGCGCTTCAAAATTTCCTCGTAGCTTTGAGAATCTGTCACGATGATCACGGTAACGATGTGTGCTTGTGTGGGATTATCTGTGTGTGAGTCGCTGTGACACAGCGAATCCTACTCACACTTCCTGTAGTGCCCAGGGACAGATGGTTCATCTGCTGAGTGAGAGGGCCCATCATATTGGCAGGCTGCATGGACATAGTGTGGTCCATGGCTGGCGTGATCACTGCACCCTGAGGGAAGCAGGTAAAAACAAAACAAAAACAAAAAAAAAAAGACAAGGTGAGAAGAATTAAGGAACAGAAGAAATGATGGAGACTGAGCATTTTGATTTAGTGCATGTCTCTCTCTGATTAACTATGCGGGCTTACATAAGCCTTAAGCGAACTTCCACAAGTAGTTGCTAGTCCTCATACTGTCTAAATATAAATTATATAGTGCTTTAGACTAGGCGAAACAAAGTGAGATGAAGTACAACATAAGAGAATGCCAGCATGAGGACAGAAAGAAGAAAACTTGGGTTAGTGATAGAATCATCAAAAGCATGAAATGAATAGAAACAGAAGACGACAGGAGGGTTTTTGGGCACAGTAAACAGCAACAGAACACAGGGACCAATACACACCACTGTCTTTAGTCTATCAAAGCTTTCACTATCTGCTGCCGATGTATCAGCAGTATGATTTTTTTTTTTGGTTGCCGAGCGAAAATGCTTTCTCTCCGTCCCTCGCTCTCACTTGCTCGCTCTTGAGCCTGTCCTCCCAGTATAATGCACAGCATGTTTTTCCCTAACGGGCGGATGAGAACACTAGAAGCTTCTTTTTCACGGTGCAGTGAAACATGAGGGAAAGTGATGAAACCATTGTTGCTCTTTCATCCCTTGTCATGATAGCTCCATTTCCTCAGCACTGAAGCCTTCGAAGGAATGCGTTCAAAACCAGCCCTTTTTCCTCTGCTCGCCTCTCTTCTCTTGTTGTGTACTCGTAACACTGTAACGGTGCCTGTGTGTGTTTGCGGGTAAGCCTGCAACACACTGTGTGTAGCGAGTGTGAAGGAGGACAGTACTGTCTAACTTAAAAGTATGTGTGTGTGTGTGTGTGTGTGTGAGAGCGTGCAATTTAAGTAGTGTATGCTTGGGAGTGTGTGTGCATGTGTGTACCCCACTGGCGACTCTGTGTGGGCCTATTGGAGAACAAACTGTGCAGACACAGCCTGTCAGAATTGCTCTGCTTGTCTACTCTCTGCATTCCCAACACAGGCAGCTAAACCGCTCTTCCTTCCTCCCTCTCCTCTTCCATCTCTGCTACCTCGAGCTCAATATAGAAGCTTCACATGAAACTTTGTGGAGGTACACAAACAAGAAAGAAACTGGATAATGAGTGGACACAAAAAGTGGGATTAGTTGTCACCTCTTCATGTCCTAGACTAGTGTTGTTGAAAACTGTAAGGCTAAATGGATAACCGTGGGGTCAATTACAGAGTAATTACCAGTCACTAAATAAATGTAATGTTTGATAACAAATTAAGGCCCTGTGAGGAGTGAAGAAGGTAATGAAATACAATCTTGTGAAAAAGAAGGTTTTTGCTCAACATGTTGCTGCAGATTATGGCCCAAATGTCTCCACATTGGTGTAATCTATCCAAATGACATAGATCCAAAGGTTGTGTGTTTTTTTTCAGATGCAACTTTGCAAACCTAAGCTGTGCTGGCATGTTTGTTTTATAGAGACGAGGCTTTCTCCTGGAAACCCTTCCAAATAGGCCAAACTTGTTTAGTGTTTTTCCTAATTGTACTCTCATAAACTTTAAGATTTAACATGCTAAAGGAGGCTTGTAGCTCTGAGAAGTAGCTCTTGGCATTCTGCAGTTTCTCTGAGCATTGTGCGTCGAATTCGCTGAGATGTCCACTTCTGGGGATATTGCAACATTATGTTAACAAACGCCTGAATGTTCCAGATCAGCAAACAACAAACTGCTTTTATAGAGGCGTTTACACTCGCTGATGATCAATTAATCAAGTGCATTTGATCATCAACCACAGGCTGCTACTTTCCTACTTACTGGAAGCAGTAAGGATGTGCTTTCTTTTTCACATGACAGTATGGTTGATATATCCCGCCTGAACTTAAACTAAGATTAAATTCCCTCGTGGATATGCAGACAGGAATCTTTGCACACCACGGGCAAGTAGTTGTACCTATTATACCACATTCTAAGCTGCTGGGAGTGCACTTCAAGGACACATAAAGTATTTCTTTTTGAGGAAGTAATGTGTTGACACCAAATTGGAGGGCATGTAGACATCTGCACTGAGCTTGGCATACTCGCTCTGTTGATGAAATGTCAGTCAGACCCAAGCAGACCCCTTGGAAGCTTGTGGAAACATAGCACTGGCATTAGAAGAAGAAAAAGAATACACCTTAAAGTTCAAACTTAATGCTAATCTCAGTGGAAAAAATTGTTTCTGTTAGGTTTTGTTTTTTATTGTGAACGTAATTATGAAGTTTGATGAAGAAGGTATGTTTAAAAAAAAAGAAAAAAAAAAGAGAATATCAGCTCTATATATTTTTGACCACACTTAAAACTGCTAATCAACAAACAATATTTACAAAAGTACAGGTATCTCTTAGTGTAACACTTATCAGATTCTTATTGATGTATCAACATGTATGCAGGCAGTATTTTCATGTCACAGGTGCTACTGACAAATGTAACCACTTTACATGCTGCTGAGTACTTTACTGTATCATCATACTTAGTGTCCTAAAAATTGACCCTATATTTTGTATTTAAGCTGAACTGACAAATTATAGCAGCAATATTAATGCAGTCAAAAGCACACAGGCTTTCCCTGTGAAATGTGAGGACTTATAAAGTAGCACCAAATGAAAATACCGAGTACTATTCTGCCACTGGCTGTGACAGATGAATAAATAAAAGGAAAGGGGAAATGAGGAAAGAGAGACAGAAAGACACTGTGAGGACAGGAGAGAGATGATTAAGCAAAGATGGAGGTCACGGGGAAGACGGGAGTGAAGAAAGATAGATGAGGGGAGTGAAGCCAGAGACTTGAAGAGAAAAAGTGGAATGCTGGAAAGAAAGAGCGAGAGAGAGAAGTCAAAGACCGAGAATGAAAAAGAAGATAGATGAGTAAGGCGGAAGAAAAAAAAAGAGAGAGGAGAAGCGAGAAGGAAGCAGCAGGGGCTGTGGGCTACCTGTTACCGATTCAGCCTCTGACAATGCCTTTATAATGGGAAAGGGAGAGCAACGGAAAGGCTTAATTCACAGATGTGTCAGGGAGAGTTAAGCCGATTTGTGATTTCGATTTTCTGTGTTTGTGAGACTGAGTGTCTGTGAGAGAGAGGGTTTTAGTGTGTGTGTGTGTGTCTGTGTGCAAAAGCGTCTGTCTGGTTGTGCGTCTGTCCATTGATGGGCTAGAGAGGAAGAAAATGAGAAAGAGATTGACACAAAGAGACAATATATGTTTTTGATTTGTCCTCTGTGTGTAAGAGAGAGTAAGATAATGCCTGCTGCAGACGTATCTGTTACAAATGTATGAGACGATGTTTACAGAGCTCCTCAATGTATGCACATGTATTCCTGTTTGTGCATGCACGTGTGCGCGTGGAAAAGCCCGTCCTGCTTAAGGTGGTATTGATTCTGCTTTAGACCGGAGATGAGATGATATCCACTCGTTGCCTGTAAAATACATTGATATACGCTCAACAGCTTGACACAATGTACAGTAAATAAGAAATCTTGTAAAAATTCTTACGACCAGCAGTGTTTTCTTTTAATGACTAACGCATTACAAGCACTTGCTGATGAAACACTGGTTGGTATCAGCTGATATTCATTACCTCGACTTTACATCCGCTGATCAGAAACGGCAATTGTAAAAAAGGTGAGGCAACTACATAAATGTCACACAAATAGTGACCGTTTTTACTGCCCGGTCCATTATGGCTGAAGGATCTCCACCACATGCAGCAGGCTATTACGATAATTTACATTCAGGTCCAGACCTCCATATACTCAAGATGCAGTCAGCTAAGCAGTATGCTCAGGCTGCTGGTATCAGACTGAAAGCAGTACTTTTTTTTTACTAAACATGTCCTTCTGGGAGACGCCCAGAATTTCATCCAGTTTTGTAAACACTAAAAGTGTGCTTTCTGAGACTGGGATTTCTATCTTAGGCAGGCAAAGAGGGACAACTGCCTTCAAAATGAACATAGTGTAATATTTTAGAGTGAAAAAAGAAAATAAAACGAGAAAATTGTTATGGACTTCCTGTAAAGATAAGCATTACAGTGTCTGATTCTGCTGACATGAAAACTGATCAGTATCAGCTTGAAAAACCTGATCACAGCACCCCCACAGCTAGCTATTTTTGCTAATCTCTCACTGCCACAGGTTATAATTTCCCACATTATTGCATATCTACCCTGCTGCTTCAAGCCGGTGTTGATACATGTAACTACCTTGGGGCAATACCTTCACTTGGAAAACAGCTCGAGGCCACAAATAGAGGTTCACATTCCTTTCCTCACCTTGCAGGTCCCCATGTTTCACTATTTGCAAGATGATCACTGTGTAGTGTTCTACTGCCAGCCTGGTAAGAAGAGACCATGCTTATATGCTTTGTGTTGGGGGAAGATGTTGATTAAAGTCGGGGAATGAGAAGACAGAAGACGGGCACATTAAAAGCCTCAAGAACGCCAATGGGCCGGGGCTGTATTTCTGAGTCTTTGGCCAAAACAAAGCTTCATTTGTGTCGGGCCCATGAAAGACGACCTGCACTTGACTCAACGCATTCCTCACTGTATTTGACAGTTGCTTTCTCCATGTGAGGCACTGTGGTTTGGACACTGATGCTCATTTGTACTAGTTAGTGTGTTTTGTGTCAGTGGAAATGAGACACGCACGCTCCATGCTTCAGGGTCTTAATTCTGCAAAGTACGTACTGTGACTATCCAGCTTCATGACTCCAAAGAGCTTCATCGTGGCCCCCTAACAAGGCTATATGGGGATGAGCTTTTTGTCCCCATGAGGAAGACAAGTCCCCATAATGTCACAGTGTAAACAAGCAGCATGACAAACCAGCAACATGACAAATACCCTCCCTAATGCAATCATGCTCACACACAGCACATCTGCAGATGGCTGAGTGGTAACGGCACCCAACTACACCAGGCTCACCCGCCTGAAGGCTAAACTATTGGTAATGACTGTCTCTCTACAAAAACTACAGAAAAAACAACACAAAACAAAAACTTGTGAAGTAATATGAATGTGTCTTCTAAAAGTGTCTGTATGCTCCTATTTACCCTGTTCTGTGGTTTACAGTAGCCCTCCTCAGCCATCCTTCACCTACTTCAACTGTGACCATGTTTTCCAGATGTCCTCGGGCACCTTTGTATTCGGGTAAGCACAGAAAAGGGAGCCAGCATTTCGGGTGCTTCAAACTAATCTTCAGAGCGAATCCCTCCTTAGGGCTAACAGACTACCAGGGTTTCTCAACTATTAACAACAGTCTGTCTACAGGACCAAATGTGCTATAGACTGATCCAGGATGGTGAACTGCTTACTTTACCCAAGTGGGGCAGCAAATAGTAGCGCAGACCGAAAGATAGCAATGAACGAGCCTCCCAAGCTGACAGTGATGTGTGTAGCGGCTTAACTCGGTCTTTGCGATCACAGGGATATTTGAAATCTGATTTTGTAATGGTTTTTGGAAATCTTAATTGCAAACACAGGAAAGCCCTACAGGGAAGACAGAGAACTGGTACTAAGAAACTGAAGCAGCCGAAGGGTTGCAAAAAATGTATGTTAACAGATTAACATGTGGAGCATGATACAGATGAAAGATTCCTCACCTCTGGTTATGTGGCAATGAGGATTATCTACTTTGTATAAATTTGTCCTATGCAATGAAAAGGCAATAAGAGCGATGATGAATCTGTTTCCCCCCTGCCTATTTACGCATCAGCTTGTCTATCATCTAGAATATTACATATTCAATTTACAATAGGTGGCAGATGAGGTGCACAGGTTAAAATTGCAGGTCAAAATCTGGGAGCATGTATAACCAAATTGCCGTGGCTGAGATGGATTATGGTAATGCTGCTGCTTTGTAATCTTATATATATGTGCGTGTGTCAGTGAAGGAAAGCAAAACTAATAATTTCCCCCAGTAATATGATGGCTTGTGACTATAAAATGATTCTAGTAATAAAGTTATTACGAAAAATAAAGCACCAACTTCTCCATATCGAATAGGACATGCTATTTGGATGGATTTGTAGCGTGCGTTTGTGTGTTGTGTTTCTTAATGTGTGTATGAGGCGATAAGGGTGCTAGATGAAGCATGTAACAGTATTTGTCATGTCTTCATGGGAGGTCCATTCCTCTCCACGGTCGGACTGTGCTCGTTTATCAGCCGTTCTCTGACTGCCTTTTGTAGACAAATAGATCATTTCACACACAAGGATCTCTCTAGAATGTTTACTCTATTTACAAAACCAAAAAAGGGGGGAAAAAGATTAGAAATCCAATTAAAAACACAGCCAGCTAATAAAGCCTGCCCACCAAAGCATATCAGCTTTGTCTCCAAACATATTTTTTGCCACTATCGCAAAATTTGTTGAAGTAATATCCAAAAAGCTTACAGTGAAAATGCAGCCACTCAATCTCCTTGTCAGTCACCCGGTGTCTCTGCAACAGTATTGTTCTTACATATATATGAAACCTTAACCCTGACAAGACAATTTTTTTTTTCTTCTTTTTTTGCTGGCACGGACACAGTAGCTGCAGTTGTAGTCTGAAAGGGCAGAAGAGAAGAGAGAGAAACAGGACAGAGTGAGACAAAAATGAGGGAGAAATGAGAGGTAGGTGTACAGGAAGGAGTACAGAGGGAGCGGGGATGGAAAAAAAATAAAAGAGAAATTCAAGGACGAGTGTAGCCCCGTCTCAAATTCTGCCTCGCCAGTCAAATCCATGAGACCAACATAATGTTCCCTCTCTGAATCCGAGGAGCATTTTTAATGTCAAGCGGGGAGATGGGTATCACACAGCGCACTGATTCAACCCTATTCGATGAGGGCTGATAGCTACGGTTCACGTTCTCAGAGGCCCAGTGAACGACTATTCAAAGCAGGGAGAACTGGCCGGAGTGCAACGGCAGAGGAATTCAATAATTCACCTCCAGTATGTAAGGGCCGGTGCACTCAGGCAAATGCACACTTGAAGCACATACAGTTCAGAGTGAGAAAAGGGGGGAAAGGGAAAAAAAAGGGGGGGATAACTCATGGGGAAAGACAGCAATGCTGCGCATGGCTGGCACAGCACTTAGTCCGGCACTCTTTGGCAGTGCGAACTGAATTTAAGAGCACGTGCATGTGATTGATGATCTGTATGTAAGTAAGATTTACCACTGGAAGGAATGTGTTTTGTGCGTGTAGGCATTCGCGCGTGTTAGCTGCACGTATGCATTTGTCGTTTTGGGGCCTCTAGTTCTTTAATTGTTGGTACTTTTTCAAGGTCTGCTGATTTCTGTAGCATTGACCAGGCAAGTGGTCATGCTTTGACTTCACCAGTGAGATCATCTCACAGATGATGAGAAAGGAAAGGAGGAAGACAAATGATAAACTAAAGGAAAAGGAAAGAAGAACAACGCATGTAAGAACAGACTGCAGACTCATTTAGATGTCCACTGTCACTTTCTATCAGGTTTCCCGCAGAGAACATCTTGTGCATTAATTGAAGATAAGCAAATTTTGAAAACTGTTCTCTGCTCAGTCAACCTTTCTAACTGCTAACAAAGCGCCGGCTCCTCTGTGGGATGAAGTCCAGTTTCGTATGGATAGACTTGTCAAACTTAATCTACTCAGATACAAACAAACACCTTTTGCCTTAGAAGTACATGCTGCAGTGCTCTCTGTTTACTGTGCAATAAGGCAAGTAGCGGTCAAGTTGCTTTCAGTGTCAGCAGTTTGATTTACTTCCATTCAACACAACATCTATTATTTCCAACAAATTGCTGCTTAACGCAGTTAATGGACTTCAGGTTTACAAAGGCAGCGGAGGGCTGAAATGAAGAAAAACATCAAATTAGGTTAACAAATCAATGCGGTATCATTAGTATCGGCAGTAGCTAACTAACAAGGGGTTTTAACAATATACGGCTCCACCAGCACTTTGCACAATTTTGCAAAGAAGAGAAATTTGTCCTGCTGAGAGATACTCAACTCAGCAACACCAAAGCCAGCATATCATTTCAGAGTAAGTTTACCATGACCATTATCATAGCAGGCATGCTGTTTTTTAAAGGCTCAAGTAGAAAGTACAGACAACTTCATATAAGCATAAAAAATTCATATGAGCACTTTAAAAATCAAAAAACAACAACAGCCTGTCAGGCACTCCCGAAGAAAACGTCTTGTTATATTTTGTAGGAACAATGTAAAACACAGAGAGATCTGGCATTTGCAGATGTTTCTTTTTACAATAGTTCAGCTCACAGACTGTCAATTAAAGATGGATGCAGCCCATATCATCACCCACCGTAAAACCCTGACATAAAGATTTTCACTGACCATCAGGTACTTGGTGAGACTTGGTGAGATCGGACAAAGAAACCGAGGGACGACGCAAGATCATAGTGTAGTAGTCCTTCAGCCAAGCTTATAATGATGCAGATTATAATGTACAAAATGAACATTATGCTTTTTTACTAAGACTTCTTCACTCTTTTTGCACAATTTATAACAGCTAAAAAAATATTATTTGATACTAAAATTAATAATGAATTACAATACTCATTTGCAGCAACCAACAGTCCCGCCGTGGCATAACTAATACCACAATTTATCCAAAGTTCCTTTGTAACCTTTCCTTAATGATCTTCTTCAACATTATTTAGACGTTAGGTGCCGTTTGTTGTACTGTGTTTTATAGTCAAAAACACATTTTACCCTAATGATCTGTAATGAAATGATCTAAATAATAATCTCTAGACCTATTCTTAAATACTTATTTTGTTAAATCAAACTTAACAAGTTTGATTAATTAACAAGTTTATTTAACATGCATATAGACTAATCTATTCTATTCTTTTCTATTCTGTACGACTGTCCAGCTCTTCCCCTTCCACGCTCCGCTGCCTCCATATTGCCCAGATATCAGGAGCGCCATTGCACAACGCTCCATTGGTTTAACACGCAACATGAGGAAGGAGTCGCCAAACTGCAGCACAATCAATTGGTTTTTAATGCCCCGAGCAGCCCCCCAAGCATTTGAACTAGGATGCTTAGCTAATTTGATGTGATTCACTGAACTGATGGCAGAATGTGTGTGTGTATGCATGTGTGTATAAAGGGCAGTCTGCTGTGTTTGTAGCTGGTAGTTGATATGAGCACGGGTCATAAAGGGAGACAGACTGGTATCTATGATTCACTGTCAGCAGTGACAGCTGGGGTTAGCACCTACCAGCCATTTGGTGACAGAAAGAGCCAATGGAACACAATGGGGACGGGACCATGGGGACTTATATCGCCACATGGCTATTGCTGGCATGGAGGCATGATGAGATGTAGACAGTACAATGTGGCTGCTGGTTAGTGGCTAGTGCCAAAGACTTCAAGAGGCCTCATGACATAAGGCTGAAAGATGGATGACCATCAGGCATCGCATGGGCTGGTAAGGAATAACCCGTATGGACCACACGTATGGCAATTCATAACACATACAGTACATACAAACATGTATCGGGCAAACACGCACAGTTACCCAAGCATAGATGATGAGGCCGTATATTCTCTCCATGTGATGACAGACAAACCACAACACCACATGGCTGAGAGCCTGAGAAGACGCCAGAAAATGAAGAAACCAGTATGCACATTCAAGCAAACGTGTGTATTCTTGTACTGTGGATGCACAGGCACAAGCAGATATACAGATGTATTTGTGTAGAAAGGGTACATGTACACACTAAAACACAAACGGGCTGCACTGCACATGCTGAGCAGTTATACTATTAGAGGTCTCTGTCACGTTTGTCATTCACCTCGTAATACTGTCTACCACCTAAGACAGCTTCATTTTCACAACAGGCAGACTCAGCAGCAGCAGCAAAAACAGCAGCTTGTTAGCGAGCTAGCTTTAATCCAGTCTGAAACAAGTGCCATAAGGAGGGAGCATACCTGCCTGAGAGTACTGCAAAGTACGCGAGGTAAGGAGGTGGCTGGTTGAGCGAAGATATGTGCAAAAAAAGAAAAGCCAGGAAGTTGTGTGGCTGAAAGGCAAACTGGGCACCTCAGAGGGCAGCTGCAGCTGGGTGTGGGTGTGTGTCTGCTGGGCTGGTGGCCTGCTGCGACCAGATTACATGTTCACTGTCCCACAGCGGGAGTGGAAGTGAGATGGGTAGGACTGAGTGGTAAATGGCCACAGCGGGGAGCCATGCGGCTGGTTGAGCACTCCTCTAGTGAGTGAGTGCTGGACCATCAGCTGCATCAGAGTCCAATGTTTCCCAATTTGCTCAGTGGCAGGGACTCTAAAGCAGTTGTCTTCTTGACTGAGGCTTACAATGTTATCCACATTCGTATGAACTTCATTAGCCAAACATGGTTTTTCATGCTGAACCATCAGCAGCAACAGCTAAAAATATCATGATATGAATATATCAGGTAGTGTGTACTGCTTTGTGCCTCTGTGCCGGTAACAATGAACCGATAATATTTTGGCTGTCAAAGTTCAAAGGCTAAGGTTATTAGGAACTCACAAAACAGTTACAGTATTCAGTTGTAACTCTAGAATTCTAATCATATAAGAGGATAACATAAACTAATGCAATTTTATCTAACACTGAAAGGTCATTGCAAGGTCACCTCCATTGGGATATCATAAGGTTCTCCCAAAACTCTTCAATTTAGGAAGTAAGAGAAAGAGAGAAGGATTTAAAGTGGTGGGGGCATACGACCCAGGTTTCTGGGGAAAACAAATTTAATTAATCTAACAGTCTACACAAAAAATAATGACTAATTACACCAGAACTGTGTGTTCTTACTAGTTTTCTCCCTATTATTATAACACTTTTGGGCTGGTATCTACCCAGTGTATAAAATATTTGTTGCAGCATAGAACTCTATAACCCCGGGTTATAGATCCAAACTGTAAGGTGCTACCTATTCACCCATATGCATATTCATTTGCTCATTAGTACAGAATAGTGAACTTTGATATCAAAGCATGACTTAAATTATGCGGCTGTGAGATTCATTAGAGGTAACTTCAGCAAAAACTAACACAAGTTACCCTGAGGCTGGTAATTTCTTTTCCAAAGACAAAATAACTTATTGTATCAATAAAATTAGAACCACAGTGCAGAATTTACATGCATATTATGAACCATACTGTGACGCAGAGTCCTAAAAATGTGCTTTATGTAGAAAAAAAAAATCTTCACTGCACTCCCTTTTCCAGGCTAATAGAACTAAGTACCCACTGTATTAAAAAAGTATTGAGATTTCAAAAAGTGAAGCTTTTTTTTTTTTAATAGTGGTAAAGAATCAGATATATTTGCCCTTGACTGGTAACCAGTCTTTTTCTGTGAACAAACAGAGCAATGAAGTAGATTGAATATGCTTCAGGGGCCACAACAAGCCTCAAGCAACACTAAAAATCTCTGGCAGAATGATTTAAAATCTCTAAGAAACAAAATGAGAACACTTGTAGAGCTTGGATCAATTAAAAACTCAACCTTAAAACAATTTGGTAAACCACTAATGTGCTTTGTTGTTATAACAACAGAGAAGGAAAAGCATTTTCAAGCAAGAGTGCGGGTAAGGCTTCAGCAATAGGAAAATAAAACTGGATGTGCAAGCGGGGGTATTTCAGGAAATGTGAAAAAGCCTTGAGCCACCTCTCCTGCTTGAAAATATGTGCAGCGATTTATTGAAACGTGTAAAAATACAAGAAAATACAGTATATAACTCTGCAAATACAGATTGTAAAACTCTAACGAGCCTGAAAATCAATATTTGGTAGGACCACCTTTATTCTTCATGACAGCCTGAACTCTCTTGCTCAAGTTTTCTTGTCATTTCTTCAGGAATAGTTCTCCAGGCTTTTTGAAGGGCATTCAAAGCTCTTCTTTGGATGTTTGCTGCCTTTTGTTCTGTTCACTGTAAAGACGATCCCACACTGCTTCAAAAAAATATTGAGGTTCAGGCTCAAGGGAGGCCAATCCATGACTGATGGCAGTCCATTGTGTGTTTTTCTATCCAGGTATGCTTTTGCTGTATTGTCACTGTGTTTGGGATCATTGTCATGAAAATGAAGGTCTTGCCAATCAGACACTTTCCAGATGGTATTGCATGGTAGATCAAAATCTGATGGTGCTCTTCTCTGTTTATAATTCCATCAATTTTGATAAGATCGTCAAAACCACTGGCTGAAATACAGCTCCAAACCATGATGGCTGTAAGAGACTATGTATATATATATACATATATATATACACATATACATACATACATACATACATACATACACACATATATATATATGTAGATGATGATTTGAAATTTGGATTTATTACTCCACAAGACTTGGTGCCATTGTTTTTTAGTCTAGTTCTTGTGTAATTTAGCATACCTCAGGCTTTCCTCTCTGTTTGTCTTCCTTAAGAATGGCTTGTTGACAGCCATCCGCTACTTGATAAGGCTTTAGTAAACACTAGATCAACTGGATCAACTGAAGGGCCAGATGCACCTCACAATTCTTTCCTGTTTGTTAAGAGCATGGCTTTCAGTTATGCCAGGTTTTTGGCTAATCGCTCGTTAGGAAAAAACTATTCTATGTCTGTCAAACTTTTATTGTTGCGTTTTTCATGACTTTGACTGAAGAAATGGGAACAAATTATGGCTGCTAGTAAAAAAGTCCCTGAAGGTACCGTTTAAAAAGTGGTTTTCTGCTAAGTTTTTTGTTATGTGTAGACACACCACTGGTTCATTTCTTGAATTAGGTGCCTTTTTAAGATTGAATGATTCCTAGGTCAATGCCAAGTAGCTTAATAAAGAAATGAGACGAAGTTCTGTACAAAGAAATGAGAGGGAACTTTTGCACTGTACTTCTCTGTGAAAATGTAATTTTCCTTCATTTAAAGAATCACATCCAAGAAGGTTTAGTGACCAGTACAAACCTTCTGGAGCTTCTCTGTTGTCTCTTTTCAAAACAGAACTGAATGTGACTGAAGGCTATGTGATTACCTCACCGTTAAAGACCGTGTTGCTCGTGAGCTAAGTCTAATTAATATTAGCTTTTTTCCCCCCTTGTCTGCTGTCTGGGATGGTAACCTCAAGCAGCAGTCTGTCTTGTGCTGTGGTCTGGTAAATGACTCTGAATTGCTTCCTGGCACTACCAAAAACATATAAACTCCACAAAGCCTCCCAAAAATAAAACAAAATGTGTTTGTATACTTAGGAGAGATGGAAAAATGTGGTTATCAGAATTGGATAAAGTGCTTCGTATAGTAACTCCAGGACCGAAATGGTGTAATCATTTGGCCAGAAGTAATAGTGGCCAAGTGCATGTTAGAAATTGAGTTGCTTTAACATTTAGTCTGCAACGGAAGAATAATGTAGCTTAAACGTTTTTCCAAACAGAATCTTTTACTGGTCAGTCACATTGTGCTAAATATAAAAATGTCTCCATGTCGTAAACTATTTTCAGGATAAATTTAAAAATAAGAATCTTTAAAAAGTTTCTATTAAAAGCAGATCAGATGCGCATCACAGATTTTCAACTAAAGGGTTGGTCCCCAGCGGGGACTCAAGGGCAGCTGCAGTACTTCAGGTACACAGTGGAGTACTTACTGTAGGTTGCATAACATATTGTTGATGAGGCATCCACGTACTCTGGACCTGAGGAGAAATACAGAATGTAAATTGATGGTGGCAATATAAAATTTTCCTTTGTCTTAGTAAGAGCTGAGACGTATCCCACATAATGCAATAAATGCTATTCAAATAGTCCCAATATGTTCAAATACTCTTCAGTCTCTAAGTCTTAAAATGATTGTGCTGGTTTTAATGCACCAAAATGGCTGAACTTTACACAGATTAATTTGTGCCAAAGAATTACTAGAAGAATCTCAAAGTCTGGAGGCAGCACATCTCCCTCCTGCCTTCTCATTATTGCCAGCGGTACGAGTTGTACGTTGAGCCCGTAAAATGAGTCTTTTTCTGTATTATAACAATATTAAAGCTCTGCCCAGTGCTGTTGGAGCAGGGGTGAAAGGTCAGGGTTAGACCTCTAGAGAAGACTCACAAAATACAAAAAGCATTTTTGTTTTAATCTCAGCATAAAACAGAACACAGAACTTCAAAGCTACAACCAGAGAAAAAAAACATTGACAGATATGCATATTTACAAATGTAGATTCAAAAGTTAAAGAGATGGAGAAACAGTGACAGTGGAAACTATAAAGAAACCGGAGGAATGGACGATGAACAAACAGAGCTTTTATGCTGGAGAGAGGAATTAGACAGCTTGTAGCAGACAAACACACAGACTGGCCACTGATCCTGGTAAAATGATTAGATTAAACAAAGACAAACATGGAATAATCTGCTGTAAGAGCAATCAATCCTCTGAGCCAACCCAAATGCGTGATTTGGATCCATACCTAAACAAGCCTGATATTCTATAACGCGGTGCCAAGTCTGCTTGTTTATACATGGCAATATTTGTTCTCCCCAGCTGAATGGGACAGCAGATAGACACAGAGAAAGCTTATATTTAATCACTTGTCTTCGGCATTTTCTAACTAAGATATTGCATGACCGTCATGTGATTATTTCAACAAGACAGGATGGCTTTACACTGGGCTTAAGGAAAAAATCGTGAGAGAATCATGGTGAAATCTTTGCTGGGAAAATAAAAAATGGCAGTCTTACATACTAACGTGAGGGAGGCTCACTCACAATTTATCTGAAGCAACCAAAGATGAAAAAGTCAAAACCTGAACTGATAAGAACACAGTGAACACAATGGGAAGCTAGTCCAATCTACTGAAAAGAACAGACAAAGAGAACCCCAACATATTTACTTCATAATCTCAGCTTCCTTTTCTATTTTTTTCAAAGCCCTTAGGTGAGATCTTTACAGCCTCCTCAGGTGTTGAACAGGCTCAGGCTGCTGCACTAATTCTTATATTATTAGATTAATCTCAATTCAATTCAATTTTATTTATACAGCGCCAAATCGCTGCAACAGTTGCCTCAAGGCACTTTATATTGTAAGGTAGACCCTACAGTAATACATACAGAGAAAAACCCAACAATCATATGACCCCCTATGAGCAAGCACTTTGGCGACAGTGGGAAGGAAAAACTCCCTTTTAACAGGAAAAAACCTCCAGCAGAACCAGGCTCGGGGAGGGGCGGGGCCATCTGCTGCGACAGGTTGAGGTGAGAGAAGGAAAACAAGATAAAAGCACGTCTCAAACAGTGCAATGTACAGCAATGTTGTAATGAGTTTCCTGAGAGCTGAAAATGTTATAATACTCTGATAATGCGTCCTCTGGCTTTCTTGGGATGCTGAGAGATAAGTCCCAGTTTGCCAGCTGTGAGACAGTTGTGTTCACTCGTTTTTTACTTTTGGAACCAAACACTACCATCTTAGGTTCGTGAAAAGACTGTAGTTCAGTCCAAGTTAACAGCAGAAATATGACAAATGGGTTTATCTGTGGGATGTTAAAAAAACAGCAATGTTTGAAGCTCTGAGACAGGGCTGATGAGTTACAGCATTAACAACTTCAGCAGGACTTCACTCCCAGACATCTCCCAGATAAAAATAAACCAGAAAGCCAGAGACTGATCTGTTATCAGGCAGGAAAGAACGTGAGGGAAAACGTGCTAAGTTTAACACAAAATATAAAGAGATCCAAATGACTGCTTTTGAAGATTAGAGTTAACTGACTCGACCTGAGCTGGCTTTTCCCCAAAGCACCAAATTACAGCTTTTACAGAGTTGCTCAGAGTTACAGCAGGTAGAGTAATTCTACATGAACATTAGTTTCAGTGTGAGTGAAGGGTAAATTGTGCACAACCTAAGAAGCTCCCTACCTCTGGCTGAACTTCACAGCTTATATTACAATTTAAAAGAGCCTGTCAGCCAACAGGCCAAAAAGCCGGTAAGTCAGTTGTCGAGCTGCATGGTCAGCCAGCTGGCCCTCGTTCCAACCAGTCACACGTAAACCCAAACAGCCAGCCAGTTAGCTAGTTAGTAAGCCTGCCAGCCCCATGTCCTATCAGCCAGCCACATATTTAGTCAGCCAGTGAGCCAGTCTGTATAAGCAGTGATGTAAACCAGGCTCACGGCTGGCTGGCGGTACTCGTTGAAATCTTGGTAGTGATCTGGCCTGGACTGTCTCCTGTCATGCGGATCATCAAAGTCGCTTTTTCCAGGAAATAAATCCAATCGTTATTGAGGAGCCAAGCATAAAGAACGCCAGAATACCGCTGTTGGTATGGGTCATTTGCAGATCTGATAAATCAATTCTATCAAAAGCTCCAAAATATCAACGCGACACGAACATAAAAGGAGGAATGACACATCCAGCCATTTCTGCGCACCTTGAGATTTTCATTACAAAGGCAATACTTTTCATCATAAAAGGAAGTGATTTCCTTTTGTCTTGCATATATACCTGCCTGGCTTGTCTTCTCCTTCATTTTTCCCCGTGTATCTTTGTACTTGAGCAGAAGATGAAGGACTCACCTTCCTGCCGTGACTGGCTGAAGGGCAATATTACAGGAAGCGGCGGCAGAGCTGCCCGATATTGAAACTGTGAGGATTAATATTCCTCAAAAGCCTGGCCATTGTTTTTGATAAATCAATTTGGGAAGCCTTCCGAGAGCGGATTAGAGGCGCGCCCTGGCCCACTTTTCTCCCTCCTTCTCTCTCCTCTGCCCCTCCACCACAGGTACTGGACCAGAGTTTTAATCAAGCGTGCCTCAAAGACGGGCGCCGCAACCTTCAGCAACACCCCTCCTCTGCCCACCCAGCCGTGCCATCGCCATCACCTAAACCTACTCTCTCTCTCTCTCTCTCCATCTGTCTCTTCTATTTTCTTATCTATCCTTCATCTCCTTTCTCCTGCTCTCTATCCTCGTCTTTCTGTCTCTGCATACCAAACAGAGGCGATGTTAAACGATAGTGTCTGATCGAGAGGGCACAGTGGCAGCGTCTCTTGATGTTTAGATTCGGCAAAGGGTGTTGCATGAAATGCGCAGTGAAGGAAAATGGTTAACACTCCTGACATATCACAGGGCCAATTTTTACGATCCCGCTCTGTTCTGTTGCATTACTCCACTGATCGCAGCAGTGAGGAATGCAAACGTTCGCTCTGGAAGTGGAAGGACTGGTGCTGAAGCTAGGAAAATAAAATAAAAAAAGATCGAGAGAGGGAACAAAAGAGGTTTGGACTACAGGAGAGAGGAAACTGTTTCTTTTTCCTAGATACTTTCATTCTTGATGGGTGCGTTTCTTTTTTTTCTACCTTGTCAGCCTTTTAAAAATCCCCCTTTTTCTTTGCCGCTTCTGTTCTGATCCCTGGCGTGTTTGCTGCCTACGAAACAGATGTCATCAAGCACAGCTGGAGCATCGAAGAAACAATGAGGGAAGAAGCGAGAACCTCATGCTGTTTTGAAGCCCACCCCCTCTTTTCCAACTCAAAGTGCACAAAATACACAAAGTATACTCTCATATACATACACACAGAATCTACCCATATTCCAGTGCATTATGGCCCACCTGATATGTGGAAACGGGGGAAGCAGCGATGAAGGGCGTGATGGAGGTCTGTGCGATCATGCGGTTGGTGGCGATGCTGTAAGGCGAGGAGTAGAACCTGAGCCGAAAGAAAAAAGGAACAGAGGAATAAACTTGAGTAACTAACAGTAGACAGAATACCTAGTTTATTTTCATTAGGTGGTTCCATGTTACGAGGCTATTAAACGACTTTAATAGAAACATCTGAAAAATGTACAAGACTTCGAGAATATTGAGTAACAGAATATTTGGTATCTTGCATTAATGACACTTGTAAGTGAGCAGCAGGGACTCCTCAAGGCTGCAAAAACACCTAAATTCAGTTGCACTTAGACTTGATGCTCAGGAGGGCTGAGGTCAGGTGACTATAGAGGGACGTCCATGACAGTCAGCACTGCTTGATTGCCTTTTGGCCTCAAAAGTAAATTTTTCAAAGCTTCGAGGTGTGCTGGGAGTCATTACACTTCTCCACACAGCTGGAAACCAGAGGGTGTGCATATTTCTACAGAAAGGATTGCAGCTTCTAAGTGGACAGGGTGTGGTTCGTTTAGTACAGGCGTCCAACTCTGGAGCAGACAAACATCCTCTGACTCGATTACGTCCACTGCATTGTTGACTGTATGTCTGATGCAAGGAATGTTCTCCTACTGCCTTACATAAAATCTAATCCATCAGTAAAATGAACTTGTCCATTCTCCATGGTAAGATATATGGTATATGCTCATTCACAACTTGGCCTCGTTTCCCTCTTCATCCTCTTCAAACTGCTATTAAACAGACTTCTATTCATCAATTATAAATTCCGTCTGTGTCAGAGTTGCTTTTCTATTTCTCAGTGAGGAAAGCTTGATGTGGCACTCTTCTCATCGTGTGGTATCTTTTGGTCTACTTGCTTAAACTTTAGACTGTTTCAACTTCTGAATATGTTGCTTAGTTCTTATACTGGAATTTATTTAATAGAACAATAATAATAAGCTGGACAGCTGATAGACGGCCATATCTGCAAGACAGATTACCGATGCGTGGACCAAGTCTGGCTGAGTGCACTCAACACTGGGATATAGTTCAAGGAAATCTTTTTCCATGTATTTGGAGACCTGTCGTTGTTGCTGAAGGATTAACCTCCTAGGACCTGGCGTCCACATATGTGGACATCACATTTTGGGTTGTCCAGACCAAAATACTAAATTTTGCTCTACATGGGCCTGATATCTACTTACGAGGACATTATACTGCCTCTGTTTTATTAAAATTTAAAACAAATATCCTCATATGTGGCGCTCATTTTTCTTAGAAACAAAAATGGGGTAACAAAAACAAAAAAAATGTGGTGATTCTTTGTTTTTACATTCACCGGGTCTCAATATGCCCAAATATCAAAGAGAAATTAAAAATGCATGCCATGGAAGAGTTCAGGTCTTAGGAGGTTAAACTCCAGGTTATTTCTTTGTTTAATTGAAAGACTTTATTTTAATGCTGAACATCTAAAGGTGCTGAATCTCACCGAGATCCCCTGGTAGGTTAAGCGGGATGTCCAACAGTCTCAGCAACAATTGGTGAAAATCATAATACTGCCCAAGGACAGGCCAACACTAATTCTGTAAAGAGCCTTGAAATCACTACATACAGCATCAACACCGACTACATCATAGTGTAACTTTAACGGCTTGGTGTTGTGAAAATGTGAGGCAAACACAAACAGCTCAAAAACAGAGTTTTCATTATTTTATTATCTATGTCAGATCGTGCAAAATGTAAAATAATTTCAATGAATATGAATGACACACAAAAGTGATGTTGTGTAGTTTGCTTAGTAGTTTGGAAACTTTGGCAGCTTGATTAAATATAAAAGGTCAGTTTATGACAAAGGAAGGAGCTACATTAGTTTTCACTCAATGCTGGGATCGTGTGCAGTTTTTCAGTTTTTCTAAAGGTCTTTTTGCTTTTGGTTTCTGAAAGTATCCAGTTACATTTTATGCAAATATTAACACTGAGGAGGAAATGTAAATTAAGTCCCACAATAACATATATATGCATTAAATATGGGTAATTTGCATTATAATTATATACAGTACTATTTTCACCAATTTGAATTTGAACTCTTTATGTACCTGTAAGAAATTTAAAGTAGCATTTTTTAACAATGCATTATGTTTTTTGTAAGTTTTCTTTATTTAACACTTGACTAGTTTGACGTTATTTTTCTTCTTTTCTAGAGCATGTTTATTTATGTATATTGTTTTTATCGCCCCCCAAAAAATCTGGTTCAAGGTGCTGAGAGTGACACATTTTTCTCTTTCTCTCGCAGTTTTGTATCTTTGGGATCATAAGTTGAAGGATTTGTACTGAAGTAGGCTTTTACATTGCAGGGCGCATGTAATGAGTGATGCTATTCATCCAGTGTCGTGTTTTGGTTGAGACTGACTCACTGGAGGATAAGTGGTTTAGGAAGTGGGAGTGAGGCGCTTCCTGTGAATGACTGAGGCCAGAGGGAGATAAAGGGGAGCCTCAGCATTCTCCTTCCTGTCTCAGCACCGTGGGGAAAAATAAAACACGATGCTGGGTCATTTATTTCCACAGCACCATGACATGAAGACACAAAAACACACATATCTGAGTACCCAAAGACACACACACACACACACACACACACACACACAAGTGCTCACGCTCACTCAGTGCCCCTTCGCCATTTCTCACCCGACCTCACCAGTGAAAACCGATATCTGAACTCCATATAGATTTCCTTAATCAAACAGTAACAAAGTGCAGACACTACATTAATCTTTGTGTATGACAGTAGTATCGACTGGGGTTCTATGAGCCAGGAGGCGAGTGTATTAGCTGGTGCCAAGTCTTACCCATTCTGCATTGCAGCAGGATCATATGTTAACGCCATGCCAGTCTGAAAGAGAAAAAACAACAAATTATACGGCCTATCAAGATTACATACAGTATGGGAAATAATATTAAAATGCTGAAGCAAAAGAAATTGTGACAACTTGTCCTACATTACCACCTTTTATATCAGTTTTTTCAGTGTGACAATGTAGTGTCATCTGCTGTAGTAAAAAGGAGAAGGCAACAAAAGCAATCACTCTCACTCTAAGTGAGAAGCCAGTTTCTGATATTTACTGACAGACAAAAATAAAGAATGGCGATTTGCAACGAAGCAGCAAAACACACAGAAAGAAGAGGTCAACACTTTTGTTTTAAGCCTACTTTTCAATAATGACCTAAACAAAGCCAAAGAGAAGACTGTGGCTGGAACTGATCAGTGGGAAAGATACTCAATACTCAACAAAGCCCACACTCTAAATTCTAAGCGCAACTTATTAGAAAAAATCAGTCCAGTGCATCATGTTTCATCTAAGTGTACAAAAGATGTTCTTCCATGAATTTAGTGACAGGATTTCAAGCTGCATTTAACCCTTTTAAAGTGTCTCTTATTTATATGTTTATATGTTGTCTAGAGCTGGGCGACAGAACGATAACGATATGTATTGCGAAATAACTTTTTCTCGATAGAAAAATGAAACTATTGCGATAGACCTCATCCCTCTCTCTCTTCCTGTCTTAAAAAAAAAAAGAACAGCCAATCCAAAAGTAGCGCATAGCCGAACCAATCACAGCCGCAGCGTCACGTCACGTCACGTCATGTCACGTCACTTGTTACGTACAGCACAAGTGCCAAGCCGCACATGTGTATTTGTTTGGGAAGCAGCCAGCCGCCGTGCTGGCCGGGTAATGGAGAAAATGAGTTTGCCCGCTAGAGAAAAATCAACCGAGAGCTTGGGTGACCAGATTACCGAAGAGAACACAGATGACGGTTCCAATGCCGGAGAGATTGTCGAAAGGAAGGGCCAGAGAAGTTCCGTAGACTGAAAGCGCTAATTTGTCATCGAAAACAACCAGGAGAATCCCTGCGAAGCAGCAACAGTCAATTGAGTCGGCTTTCTCCAGCGTCTTACCATATGACAAAAAAGCTAAGAGACATAACGACATAACGAATGAAGACATGCTACCAATAAACACGGTCGAAAATGAAGGATTCAAGCAGCTAACTGAGGTAATAGCTAAGCTATACAACAAGGAGAGATTGAGAATTTCCTTTTAGTTCTCAGTTTACTTGATATTGACAAAAGTTAGTCAATTTTGTCTGTTCTTCTGTAAAACAAAGTAAGATTTATTTTTAGAAGTAATATTTTGTTTCTAAGTGGAATTGACAATTTAGTGGTCTGTTTTGTTTGTTCTATTTTGAAACTTAAATGCTTTAGCGGCTGCCTTTTGTGTAGTTTGCAATATTTGCCTTTATGTATCTGAAACTGAAGTCTCATGTTCCTTAAGTACATCTACCCTGTTGAACTTATTATGGGAAATAAATATTTAAATCAAAACAAGCTGCTGATTATTTTACATTTTACTTGTGAGCAACGGCACATTTAAATCTTACAAATATAGTTATCTGGCTTATATCGTGATATATATCGTTATCGCCTGAAATGAAAAAAACATATCGTGATATGAAAAAATCTTATATCGCCCAGCTCTAATGTTGTCGTAACTCGGACACTGATGGCTTTCCTGATCGAACGTACTTCTGTGAAATACAGTTAGATCCATTATTTGTTGGACAAAGATATAATTTTTGTAGATTTGCACTTTATAGACCACAATTATTAAATTATATAGGACTTAAGTGCAGACTTTGAACTTTAATTCAAGGGGTTTTACAAAGTTGTTGCATAAACGTAGTTTTCATGGCCACATGAGGCTTACTCTCTTATTATTCAATAACAAATGAAGCAGACATAATATTTCAAGTTGAGTGAGGCCATCCTCATAATCAAAAACTACAATGAATCTATCAGACAGACAGCAAAAACATTAGGAGCGGCCAATCAACAGTCTGGTACGTTCTTAAAAAGAAGGAATGCACTTGGCCAGAGCAAAAGGCCTGAAAGACCGCACAACAAAGTGCATGATGACAGAGGCACTTCCATGGCTGAGAAAAACAACATCAAACATCTAACCAAGTCAAGAACACTCAAGGTGATAGGTGTATTTTTTGTCAAGGTCTACGATCAACACAAATGTAAATGCAGAGAGTTTACAACAAGCCACTGATTGCGCTCAAGAACAGGAAGGGCAGATTAGGATTTGCCAAAAAAACATCTAAAAGAGGCTGCACAGTTGTGGAAAAATTCTTTGGACAGATGAAACCAATATGGAAAAATATCGACAAGGAGAGAAACAGCCAAATCCAAAGCATACATGTGGCATGCTGTAATTCCTAAACAGTCCATGCAAAATTTTTGTGAAATTCCTTGACGTAAAGTTGAAAGTTTGCCCTTTAATTACGTTATAATTGTTTGATTTCATATTCACTGTGGTGATGCACAGAGGCAAAACTATATAAATCATGTCTTTGTCCAGCTAAGTATTCAAGAAGGTCACAGACTAATTTTCTGTACATTTAACCGCTTCTGCTACCTATAAATCAGTGTTTTCCTCGTACGGGCTACTTGTATGTCACCTGTATGTCACAGGCAATGCTGTTGATATATTCCTGCACTATTGTGTCCAAGATAATTTGCTGTACATTTATTGTACTTGAAGAATAACTTGATTAAGATCCTGATTGTTTTTGTCCAAAACGAATGAAATCAAATCTAAATCAACTCATTCCAAAGTGGAAAAACTGACAAGTGACAAAGCCAATGTGGGGGAAAGCTTAGTCAATAGGACAAAGCGAATTAGTATCGAAGACGCGCTTTTCTATTTCAACCACGTATCACCGTGTTTTTATGAATGAGAGGAAATGAAGAAATGCCCTTTGGAGAGAAAAAGGAATGAGTGGAATGATGGTGTGTGTACATGTGTCTAGGTAAGCGTGTGAGAGCAAACCTATCCATGAGTGTGTGTGTGGGTGTGATTGTGTGAGGCCCTTTTTTAGAGTCCAGGAGAGAAACCTGTGTGCCGCAATCCTTCATCTGCATTCCTGAAGGTTCTCTCCCCGAGGAGAGCTAATCCGATTTCTTTTAACGGGAGGCTGCTGAGGATGGCAGATTTCATCAGCATACACACATGCACACACTACACATTTACCCACACACACTCATTTTTTGCCCTTCCTTTCCCTCACTTTGCCCTCCCTCCCACTCCTTTTCTTCTTCAACATCTTGTGTTCTCCTTTCTCTCTCCGTTCCTCACTCCCCTCATCGCTTAATCTACCCCTCCCATCTTCCTGTAAGTCTTTTGCCCTTGTTCCCCCAGAGGGCTACCTACACTGAGCTATACAGTTAAGGGAATAGTGACTCAGAGGTCCAAGGGGATCAGTGAGCCTGGACCGAGCCCTCGAGAGTGAGCAAAAACACAGACTCTCCACCAAATGACAATGTCCTTGCTTAAACTAGAGATGTGTAGGGACCCAGGCATGTGTGTGGCGACGGGCCTTTGTGTTTAATTTTGTGCATTTGCACAACTGGTTGTAAAAGGCTTTCAGAGACGTTTTATACCAAGCTGTAAAGGCTGAATGAAGCCACTCAGTCCGTGTGCTTTGTAATTATTTTCTACTTTAAATTTGGTTTTTGCATCTCTGAACATCTCTTTCTGCAAATCCATACATGCAAAGGTCTCTGTGTATGTATTTATACTCTCCTTTTGAAATCCAAGATCAAGAGAGTTGCATTGCACGCCTGTCAGCATGTTTGCGTGCGCGACTGTGTGTTCCCATGCTCGCTAATAGCAGCGGCAGACATGGCCAGCTGTCTCGGTGAGGCTGATAACTCCCCTAAGTGCTGCCCTTGGTTCCGCGTGTTGATGAATTCCACAGCAGAGAAGCTCCTGACCGGAGGACCCTGCATAGCCAGTGACTGATTACTGATGCAGTTAGCTTTTGGCTCCGTCAAAATGAGAGGAAAGGAAAAGACACAGACAGACTGTGTATCCGTCTTAGCTTGATCCAAGACTGCAGAAAAAAACTTGACTTTAATGCTGTACAGACCCTGTGAACAAAGCTTGGCCTTGATAGAAGCTCCCATGAACAGACCTGACTTTCGAAGACCGAATGGCCATTTATGTGAATTTTTCATGCTTATGCAGTAAATAAGACTTACTGTAGCATGTATTTTCCACTAGAATATGTTTTCCCCTCTATGTAAATGTAAAACGGTAAATATGCCCTACTGTACCCACAGTAAAATCCCCAAATGTAGCACAGTGACAGATGGCTCCAAACTCATGAAAAAGCCATAGAGTATGACTCAGTTGTTTCTTTTTGTAGTCAATCATTAATTCAAGTTATCAAGTTTAGCAAGTTGTGAAGAATTATTTTGCATTAATATCGTTTCAACTGTGCTCTAGGGTTTACAAAATGAATTATACTAATGTAGTCTCAGTGAAAATGTGAATGCATTTTATCATGGCAATAAAGCAGCTTTTTTTTTAGCATATTATGTATGAAAATGCATGTATGCATAATTGTGTTTAACAGCGTTAAAAATGTGAGGACAGCCTATATTAGCAGTTTTAAAGACATCTCCTGTTCTCTCCTGTTACAGAAGTGGTTTTCATACTTATTCTGACATCTGGGCGCCCTTCAGAAGCTGAAAAAGTTCACAACCTTTTAACTCTCAACAACAACATGCTAAAAAACATGATCTAAGTTCAATTTTAGTCTAATAAAAGACAGCTCAATAGCATCAACAGTTGTGTTTATTTTCTTGTGCTTAAATCATATTTTGAAAGCCCTTTTCAAAGATGCACCACAACCCTGAGGCTTTCTAGACATTACCCTGTACAAAAGAACGAAAATGTTTGGCATACATTAGCCAGTCTTAACCCTGCCAGCTTTATAGTAGAAAATCTGTCCAAGAGCATGGATATGGAGCAGTGCAGATAAAAGTGTGAGACCATGTGAACTTCCTTGTGCAGGTATCTGCAGGCAGCTTCTTCGCCTAAACCGAGCTGAATATTTCTAGTAATTAGGACCCGGCTCATCTGATAAATCTCTTGCTGTGTACTACATAGGAGTAAGGGCAGCTTCGACTCGATTCTCCCAATGTTTTTTGGTGTTCATGAAAACAGCTCCACATCCCCACTCCGTGCCCCAAGGATGACCCGCCAACCCCTTCCAAAAACCACAGGAAAACCAAGTCGAGTCATCGTCTCTGTGTCCTCACACACACTGACCCGCTCCCTCCCTTCATTTTTTGCCTGCTATACACACATTTGCTTCTTCTGCCTCGTGGCTACACACACAAACACACACAGGGACATCTGTCAGGCTTTCACACAGACTGGAAAGCCGGATGTTTTTTTTTCATCCACACTCATTCCCCTAGAGTAGGTGCTTGAGAAGTGTGACTTTGAAAGTTTTGTGTGTGTAGGAGTGTGTGTTGGTGTAAAAGAGTAAGGATGTGAGGAGAGAGAGAGAGAGACAGAGAGAGAAGAATGAGCACCCATGGCGCTAGGGTCTGTGTCTGCGCGTGAATGTGTGGTGGAAGAAAAAAATGCAGTGACTAATATGTTTGTCAGCATGAGACAGCGAGAGACAGCACTTTCTAGACTCCCACTTTGGGTAGTTTACAAGAAAATCTGTCATATATTTCTCAATCCTCACCACCAGCCACCCTGCAGCACTCAACCCCTTGTAACTCCTGACTGATCATGCAATGTGTTCCCTCTCTCTTTCTCTCTCTTATTCTCAGTGAGTCACTTGCTCTTTCTCTCTCCATATGTTGCTGTGGGATCTGGGAAGACTTCAAACACGGGAAGAGGAGACAGTAGACAAAATGGAAGAGAAAGAAGCTGCGAGGAGGGAGCATTTAAATATGGGTGGAGGAAAAGGGGAAAGAGTGATGGAAAGCTAAAGATGTAGGTAGAGCGAGATCTATACTGTAGAAGGAGAAGGTAGAGAGACATGTCGGAAGAGACAGTAATGGATGGCGTAGGCTGTTGCTTCGCTTCATCTGTCTGCCACAGGGAGCGGAGTGAGGAATGGCCTCAGTTCTGATAAACAGACTAACATGTGATGGCCATCTCCCATCTCCCCTGCCCACAGCTGATCAATGACCACACAGATGCACACACATGCTTTTAAGGGCCATCCACTTTATTTTAAGTGTAAACGTACGCAGAATGCACTGCAGTATCACAGTTTTAGATCAACCAGACTTTATCTGCAGGTGATCTGAGCTGCATTGTGATCAATGTTGGCTGTAATGCTCTCTAAAGTAATGCATCGCTGTAATCACATTACATTTCTTCAGTAATGCAGTCATTTACTGAATTACTGTACTAAAAAAAGGTTCATTACAAATGTCTTCTATCAAAACTGTTTGTTTTCCTTCAGTTAGTTGATTTCGGTTTGTGTGCAGGGAGGAAGAAAACGGTGGAGGGATGTACAACTTTTGAGGATTGGAGAAACTACAGGAAAAGACAACAGCAAGGTGGTAGAGTGCAGACTTCACTAACAACAGAAACAACTGCATTATACTGCGAACAGAACACGGGCTCTTTGCAAGCATCTGCACGGACAGCATGCTAACAAAAAACTAGCAAAGAGCCCAGAGTGATGTTAAAGCTGAGTGTTTGCAGACTCCAGTCCAGCAGCCAGAGCCTGAACTTCAACTGGTAACAAAGACAGTCAAGCATGTAGCACTGTAGCCTCCATTTCTACCTGTATATGTTTCTAAAGAAGAATCAATGTGGCAATTGCTTTGAAGTCTCTTTAGGCTGGTTTTCAACTTTGCTTTACGTTCATACGTGAACACTAAAAGGAAGATCACACGTGTGCCCTCATTAATATAGGGATTTTCGTCTGCATGTGGAACTGTAGCCTAAGGTTTAAAAACAACTTGTAACTATGGCTACGTTCACACTGCAGGTCTTAATGCTCAATTCCGATTTTTTTTTATCAAATCCGATGTTTTGGTCTGCTTGTTCACACTACAAATAAAATGCGACAGGAAACGCGCTCTAGTGTGAACGCTCAAAGCGGCCCGCATGCGCAAAAGAAGACGTTACACACAACGCGCTCTGTTTAGACCCAGAGCAAACAATATTGTTTGACTGATGGCCCTTAATATAAAGACTTCGGACTTTACGTTTCCCAATTTTTGCTTTAAATTATTCTGTTATTTACATAATAATGTAACTGACCTAATAATGATCCTTATTGCAGTTTTAGAGAGGAGCGGTGCTTCAAAGGATAGTTGCAGATTTCTGTCAGAATCTGCAGATTATACAGTACAAATAAAATGTTCACGTTGTCTTCCCAACAGTTTCACTGACATCTACGCTGGATGGCCAGGAAGCGTTTGCGATGTCTTCTCGGGCGCTTCTCCGGCGCTGATAATTGGCGTCTGTCTTGTGTCAGTGACGTAAAAGACGGATTTAATGCGACATGACCGTTCAAACAGCAGTCGCTTTCTAAAACATCGGATATGTATCGGATTCAGTACCACATACGAAAGTGACCCAGATCAGATTTGTGCCGTTCACACTGTCACACCATGATCGGATATGGGTCGCATAGGGTCAAAAAAAATCGGATTTGATGCGCTTTCACCTGCAGTGTGAACGTAGCCTATGTGACAGTACATTTTGGGTAATACTGCGAAGTAATAAGAAAGTAACGTTACAAGTAGTATAACTAATGGCTTTCTCTTGGAAATAACCACATAACAAACAGCATTATTTTTAAGAAAAGTAACAAGCACTGTATAATGCCTCGAGTAATCACCCAAACATTGGACAAGACGTGACCCACGTGTAAATGCAGTCTGTAGAGAAGAACAGATTTTCTTAAGAAAACTGTAAGGTCACCTAACTCTGGCTGTTGCTGGTATCCCAAGGGAGCTCAGCAAAGACACAGATGTGAAACAGAGCCCATACAGCAGTATACCTTTCCTCGACCTAAGACCTGCCATGAATGATGATAAGTCTGCCGCCTCTGTCTCCAAAATTCGTAAGCAACACTGTATAGCAAAGTCAAGATTATATAGATGCCTATTCTGACCAGATGTAAGCACAAAGGTCTATTATTAGCTCTCAACAGCAGCATAATGTATCAAAGCGAATGTTAGGTCAGCAGTCTGCATCATGTTGCTGTTGTTTAACCTCTATATGATGTCGTCTTTACATGCCAAACAGTCGTTTTCATATTAAACCACCTCATTCTCCAATATGTTTTAGCCGGTCTGAACTTAAAATAGAAACACTAATTACGCAATTATGCTTTGAGACAATACAAGAAGATTTTTTTTTAATTTGCTCTCATTTCTCAAGTGTTTTTCAGAAACTGACAAAACAGGGTGGCATTTCTAAGATTTCCAAACTTAAAGTTTGACATAAAACGAAATAAAGCACAAATGTGCCTTTAAATGCCACAGAATGTACACAGAAAAATGCAGTTCACAAAAAAGTGGAGATGAATCAATACAAAAACCAATTATTTATTCTCAAGAGGCTTTAATATTGGATGCATGCAGTGGGTGTAAATCTGCAGAACTTATTTTTTTGGTACAGGGTTCTGGGAAATCTGTTGGAGTGAAATTATGTTCAAACACATAAATTTGATGAGCAGCTTTAAAACAATAAAAACTAAAGTAAACTGAAGCTCAAGTCTCCCTAAACCCACATTTATACCTCAATTTTGTGGATTGCGGAGGGGAGGAGAGTGTTATGATGCAAAGGAAGGTACGGGACGACAATAGTGAAAGTTTCATGCTGAGACACTTACAGCATGTTTTTTGAATTGAATCTGAAGGACAGAAAACTAAGTAAATATTCTTCTTATGAGCTTTTAGCTCAGCCTCTGGATGAACTCAGAATTCTTAAGAAACTCTGAGTCTCGAGTTTTTCCTTTTTCCCTCAAGTCTCTTCTTCTTTATAAAGCCCTGAGATACGCTGAAAACCTTACACTAATTAGCAAACATATTTGTCCAAAATGTTCATTTTTAGTGTTGTACTTTTAATAGTGTAGCAATTAAGGCACAATAATAATAACAGAGAAATCCAAGGACCTGGTAAAAGCAAATTAGTAAACATATTTTACAGGCTAATATATCACATCGAAGGTCAAGTGTGTGCACTGTATGCAATGCAAAGAATGCATTATGGCAAAATGAATAAATGGTTGTCTATTTAGGCTGGATCCGTCTCCTTTACAAGGAAGCATCTGATCACTCCCACATACACAGTCATCTCACTTTACCTTAAGTCAACCGAGCTGACCCTGCCAACCTGTCAATGTGTGGGCCTGAGGGGATGTAGCAATGTGATTTAGGTGAAACACGCTTCATTGGTTTATAGGTGTTAGGTCTGCTGAACATGTGATGGACAGACACAAACACACACACACACACACACACACACACACACACACACACACACACACACACACACACAGAGCCTGTGCAGAGAATACTCCACCTACGTCTTGATGCATGCTCAATAATTCAGTGAAGGAAATCCCGGAAAGTTGATTCTGTTCATCTGGACGAAGTGTTTTCAGTGGGAGGAACGTTTCCTCACTCGTCTAACCGACTTCTTCTCAGCTGACTGCAGCTTTCCTCTACCTTATAAACAGTTGCATAACCACCAAAAGTAGCACCATTGACTAACAGTGAGCCATGAGCTCAGTTTCATGATTGTTGTCATGACCATTGGTCGATGGCCATGATAATTGTTCACAGAGAGTTGGAGAATGGCTGCGATTCAAGCTTTGTAACACAGTGAAAGATGTAGTCATGGCAAAACACAGAAGAGCTACCTCATCCACCTACAGGCCAGTGGCTATTCCTTCAATGATGAGGATGTGCACACATCCTGGGCAGGTATGGCTCCTGGTTTGAGCGGGGAGTAAAGGAGGCCATTTGAATGTGGAAAGGGAGCAACCATCGCTAAAAGGAGGAGGAGGCAATCTTCTGACAATCATGAATCTGAGCTGAAGAAGTCACTTGGATGAGAGATGAAACTGTATCCTCCACATACTTCTTCACACATACTCACAAACTGCGTCTGCAGCACACACTAAGACGTATGGAGAGTTTTTTTTGAAGGACAAACATTCCATCTTTCCTCGTCTCCTGTAACTTGCAGTTTCAGCACAATCGTCAGACTGAGCATGTGCAGCTGCATGTGTGTGTGTGCATTCTCTCTCTTCTATATAGTCCCGTCTAAAGCAGTCGCGTACTTGTCTCCTCTGTTCGTCCTTTCCAGTATATCCTGTTGGTAGTCTAAGAAAAGATTTTAACCTCGTCTCCACATGTTACCATACCGTTTCCAGTTTCAGGTTTCCCAGCATTCTGCTGTATGGTGGAAATATACGCGCTCAGTGAGGCTTGAGATGCATTTTACATGACAGCACATATACATCTGGAGACAGTTTGATTGATATGTGGGCTATTTTTCTTTTCTTTTTTTTAAACATCTCCATACATGATAGTAAATACAAATGGCAGCCGGTAATACTTTACATACTGCCAGATGTTGTAGCCAACTTCTTCTGTTGCCTTGTGAGCAGGGTGGAGCCATTTCTTAGAAATACCATTACCTCAGATGGTCATCTAAAGATGTGGTGCTACAGTAGTTAGTGGAGTGTGAGGGAGTGGTGTTATTTTGTCAACTCATCCGAGTAGCAGCTTATATTGTTTTTAACACATTTACTCAATTTTATTGCCATTTTATCTGTGAATTTAGCTTCTAAGTGAAATAAAAGTATAGTTTAAATCACCAGCAAAACTAAAGGAGGTGTATGCAAAGAGTTCAGCATTTGCTGAAGAAATCTTTATGTGATTTACTATTTCATGAATTGTACTACACCAAAACCCTGTGGAAGATTTTTTTTCCAGTTTTGGGTGAGAAAGATAAACACTGGCGTAACATCTTACCTCGCCTTCTCTGTGCCACGGCCTTCCATTCTGAGGGTACTTGCTCTGGCTTTGGCGTTTCTTCTGCCCTCCGTCGGCAAATTTGCACAGCAAAGGCTCCGTGGGAGCTGCAGAGAGAGAAAAGGACAAAATCATGTTAGCAGAAGTGCATTGTGTGACCTTTTAGAAAGAAAGAAGCCCTTTTGAACTGTGTCCTTTGTCTCTTCTTCGACCACTGCATCTCTTTCTCTCTCTCCTCCCCCTCCCTCCGCTCTGCCTTCCTATGGAGCTCCTACACAAATTCCCAGTCCGGTGATGTTGGCAGGCCCTCCCTATCCTTGCAAAGGCTGGCAGCCTATGAAAGAACATTGCAAGGTATTGTTGAAATAATAATCACAGTAATCGCTCTTGTAAATACCTCTGAGATGGTAACACAGGACCGCTCTGTCAGCCAAAGCTTATTTCTAGAAGGCGTTCCTGTTCCTGACGCATAATCCCTCCGTGTTTTACTGTAACAGCCATCTCCTGTTTTATTTGAAATTTTTATGTCTTTTTCCACTCAGCAGCCATCAGCGTGAGCACCTCACTGGGGTGCATGGTTTGAGAGACGGCTGATATAGACGTTACTGTGCTGTTCTTGGTGCAAACACTAGGGGCAGGCTAAGGGTCCCCCGAGATGAAACCCTTACAGAGGATTGACAGATGCTCTAACTTCAGAGCTGGCATCAGCAGAAATAAAGGATGGCTTGAAAATGAAACAGCTGTCATTATACACATTAAAAAACAAAAAAGAAAAAAGCCCCCCCGAAGAGCGACCTCATCTAAGCTGTATCTGCATCAAAAGCCTTTTGTATGCATAATTACCAATGAAAGGTCAATGAAAGTGTTGCGATAACCTAAGCCGGTGTAAAGATAACTTGCGAAAGGGCAGTTTCCCACACTCGTGCTGCAGGTGAGCACCTAAAGAGGCAAAAATTGGTTCAGGCAGATGACTTTCCTGATGAGATAGTGCAGAGAGGAAAAGCAAATCTGAAGACAGTCAATGTGGAGAGAAGAAGAAAGAGTAGGGGGGAAAAAAAAAGCATGAGAAATGAGCGGCTCTCTTGGCTGGGGACCTGGGGGGTCTTCACAGTGTCCGTCCCCTTTTCAGTCAGCGTCAGCGAGATCGGAATCTCTTAAGACACAGACTGGGGAGATGAAACAGGGGAAGGGAGACAGTTGTATAAACAAGCAGAAACACAGGAGTACAGAAAGCGTAAAGAACATGAAACAAGAAAAGGAGAAGATGGTGAAAGAGATAAGGGAAATGGCTGACCAAGAGAATTAGAGTGTGAGCCTAAACCAGGATCAAACAATCGCGTCCTGGGAGAGTTGTACAGTTCAGCAAAAGTACAGTACACACAGAGCCAACAAGTTTGTCCAAACACTGAACCGATGCTGCTCTGCACCTGGTGGCTTAGGAGAGAGCTGACGGCTCTCCTGTCAACGCATTCACATTACAGGCCTGGCAGCTTGTGACACGGAGGCTTTGTGACGACACTGGCCAATGATGGGGGCTGTCTGCAGGAGGCTGAGCAAAGGGACCTTTCATCACGCCGTGTCAGAGATGACACCGAGAGAATTGTTGATGCTTTAATCTCTACTCCCAGATGTTAGAGGTGCTTTGGGTCCTGATAATAATGCAGCATCACAAGACAGGAGAGAAAAAGCTTCTGTCTAGACTGACAAGGCAGTGACAGCCATGAAACAACCTGAAGTTAAGTGAGCTCATGACAAGCGACTTTGTCAGGCGATAAATTGATTAAAAAAAAAAAAAAGGAAAGGCCGAGGCGTTAATGAGCTAATCAGATGATTTGCTTTTGCATTTAATTTTCTCTCATGCCAGGAATGTTGCTGCTGAAAATATGTTTTTGTTAGTTACAGGAGATGTCTGAGATGCAAATGAGATGAAGGCTGTGGAGCTTACGGACGTGTGTCTGCATTTATGTGGCTAAAGGGGTACTATGGGGCTAAATGCACGCAAACAAACTCTAGAAAAACAGCAAGAAAAAATTTAACTGTGTTTCTGTGCCTTTAGGGTCCACTACAGCACCAAACTTTTCAGAGTCAGCCAAAGAAAAAGTAGCAGGCAAGGGAGAGCGCGAGAGACACTACAGGAGAAAAACAACAAAAGCTCCTCCAAACCTCTCCTTTGGCGCTGTGGGAGATAATTAGCTATTGGAGAAATTTGGAGAATCTGACACAGAGCACGCTGACGTTCCCCCAGTGACTACATCCCCAGTTCCCACAGCGAACTAGCCCATTTGTTTAAGACTCAAGCCCAAGATCAACAGCCTCGCACCACCCCACCCTCCCTGTGAACACACTCACCCTTCTGTAGCCCTGAAACACACACCCTCCTCCTGCCCTTAAAGTCTCTTTGCTATAACCTTTGCAAACACACAGAAATAGCCAAAGACACATACACAGAATGGAAGTCAGTGCCAGGCCATAAACCCTTCTAGACCTCTCGCCACACGCCGTCATCCCTGGCACGGCCCAGAACAAACTGGGCCACCGACTACGTTCCAGCTTGCTGATCCTGCGTCTTTAAGGTAAAGGCTTCAAGTATTGCCTAATTCACTTTGGCTCCAGAATATGTGTTTTCGGGGGCTTCTTGCTATGAACTAATTTACTGCCCCTTTAATGATTCGACATCATGGGAAAAAGATGAAGTAGTTTTGGTCAGAGGTCAACAACTGCCGCTAACAAGGTGCTCCGTGGGAACCCCTAATTGTTTTTTATGTGGGTTGCTGTAGGAACTGGTAAACACGTTAACGAGGGGTGGCTGCGGACATGCGCACATGCATTATGGGCTTTGAAATATGCGCACCAAGACCGACCACACTCATGCACGCACATGAAAGGGGAGCAGTTTAGTGAGAATAAGATGCCTGTGCTGCCAGCCTCGTTTGATCATAGCCTTGGCTCAATCATGCTCCTCAATGTGCATTTGGCTCTGAAAAGATAGTCATGGCATTCTGCTCATCAATAGATGCATTACTAACCAACAAAACGAACCAGCAGAGGCATGGAAATGTACTCGTGTAAATAACGGCGACAATAGAAATCTAAATGAAAGCTTGTTGAAATTTTCACTTATTAGCGCTATGTTCATAAGCAATTATTGCTGTTACAGTTGTTTCCTACGGGACTGCATCTGGTCGAAATCAGCTCTTTAGCTGCAGACAAGCACAGTGGCTTTTTTCTCTATCTCGAGACAAAGAGCGCTCGTGCGCTCCGGATGGCTTGAAAAGCCAGCTGAAAAACATCTTGATCTATGAATGCAAATCAGTACATGTATTATGACACGTCAATTTCGGCCTGTTGTACATTCATTTGGTGCTCTGAATTGGACTGTACATCTGTTTGGCCTGAATGGTGAAATCAATGCAGGAATGCTCCATAGTTGCAGAGGGGCTGTGTGAAAGGTTTTGCTCAGTGAAACAGCCAGCTTTTCACCATCAAGACAGTTACAAAAGAGGCCTCTAAGAAGGGTTTGGAGTCAAACTGGGCCGGCCTTGCTTTGCTCTCAGAGTGTCCAAAGCAATAAAGAGGGCAAACAGAGGGAACTGTTCAGCCACTTGTACCAAAATATGTCAACCTGAAAAGATTCAGTGAAAGCAAGCTTTCGACTTCTCAATGACAACTTTAGCTGAAGGTTCCTACGGGTCTCAGAAAAGTCTCAGGAAGGCTCACTGTGTTTTACTGCAAGGACATGTTAGGGGAGAACATGGAAAAGGCAGAAAGAGGACAGTATTTTATTGGAATTCTGCTCTACTCTGATGCTGCTTGAGGGGATCTCTAATTGGATCAACAACTGTCTGATTCCCTTCAGCCAGCTTGACCTGTCTGCCCAGACTGAGGAGGCTGTGTCTTATGGGGAAGAGAAAGAATAAGAGTGGGAGGGAGAGAGAATAAGAGACATAGAAAGGCACAGAGGGAAACAGAAGGCGTTAGAAAGGCACGCCATTCTGGAGAGAGATAAAAAGATGCTAGAAAAACATATGACAGGTGGATAGGACAAGAAGGGTCACAGAACAAAACTACAGCACTGCTGCATATACGTCGCCATTGTCAGAGTCAAACAGACAGCCTCAGAATGGCTGCCAACCTAGAAGGCAGGCAGCAACAGCTTTCCTACAGGGAGGGCTTTGACAGATCCCAGTCGATAGCTCTCACAACTGCCATGCTGGCCTTGCATCCTTCAGCATGGAAATGAAGACAGTCTGCCAGGCGTTTTGCTGACAGGGACGGCACACATGGCTCAATGACACGGCCCAATAAATGGAGCCGGCGCTGAGAGGAAGGCATGGCAGAGAGCGACACAAAGAGGAAAGGGAGATAGATGGAAGGACAGATACAGTGTCATAGACAGACAACGAGACAAGAGGAGATGGTGACAGAAAGAGACAGAGGGGAGAGATTCACCGAGTTTAGAAGTGACAGGCACAGTCCAGTTTTCACTCTTCCGATCCATACTGTATAGCTCATCTCTTTGAGTGGGATGAGCATAGGGAGAAGGATGTCAACAACAGCTTGCTTCTCATCCTGCATCTGCTACACATGCTCAATGGCTATTGATCAGCTCTTGCTTAGACTTCCATAGAGGGCCTCTGCAGCACGCCATGCAGTTCTGGTCTGAGATGATATTATGGATTACGGGAAGGGAAATGGAGGGAAGAGCCCTGCATGCGGGCGGTAGAAGCCTGATCGATGAGCTATTGCACACTTAACAAGAGTAATGTTATGTAGGGAGTCTCTGACATGCTAATCCATCTCTCACTCTCTTTGTCCATCTCCCTCAATCGCATTTCTCTCTGTCGTAGTTATCTCCTGTCTGCATCTCTCACTCCCTTTCTTTTTCTGTCTTTCTCTCTTCTGTCCATCCATCCATCCATCCATCCATCCACCGCAGAGCACTGAATCCAGACCAAATTTAGACAAATAAACAAAGCTGATGGATGAGACGACCTCCATGTAGGTCTGGCACTGAGTCAGTCTCTAACAGCGCAGACAACTCAAATCGACTGAAACCATCTCGTGGTAATGGGAATACAAAATGCAATTGCCAAGGAATATGCAGAAATCAATGCGAAATGATCTAACAGAAAGGTGAACAATACTCTACTTAAACACTGAGGTGTAATTATTTTAGCAGCTGAAAATATGGGTTGAATATGATTGCACTTCAAGTACTGACTCTGGATTAATCTGCTTTTGCATTAAATTTGAGAGCCACAAGTGCAGTGCAGCGCCAAACAGGAGGAGGGGTTTCCAGCTGCTCGCTGACTCCTGGGAGACGAGCTCTGATGTACCGGTGTAACGAGAACTTCATTTTAGCTTAATCAGCTAATTCCACTTGCTATTCCCGACACTAAGGTTGCCATGGTGAGTAAATAAATTACTAGAAACAACAAGAGCAGACAGAAGTTTGTGAGTGAGTGAGTCGAAGTTATGCTTATGTGTGTTTGCCAGCTCTAATGAATGGCTCACAATCCTGCATCCATATATTGAAATAACATTTATACAGGCAGACAGTCCCCACTGCATTCGGTCCAAATGGCATAGTTGAGTGCTTCTGGGTCCTGCAGTCAGCTGCAATGTTTAAGTGGCGGTGGCAGATGTTTCTAATGTTAAAGCCACACAAGCTGCTCTACGCTGCCAACATCTTTGTTTCTGCAGTAGGTCTCAATATCACTACCAACTTTATACAGCTGGCCAGGGTGGCAATTACAGTAAAAGTGGCCACAAAAACGTAAGAGCAGGGTCCGAGATTAAAATGACTATTTGTACAGTGGATCTGAAATAAGATCCAAGAAAATATGCACCAGGCAACTTAAGCTAGTACTTCAGATAGATAAATCTATAAGTGGGAAAAATAGACTTTGGTGTTAAGGATATTGATGATGTGTTGTACTCTTCAAAAAGCTACATCACTTGTTCCCCACTGAACTGATGAAACAAGCTTTGGAAGAACAGACTAGATTTCTTTTTCAAATAATTTATAATATGCATGAGAATCTTCTGGGTCTGGGTTTTTCAAGATAAAGTTCACCCCCAAATTTTCCACCAGCCTGTATTGCCATCTAAACTGACTTTGTATGAGTTGCCAAGCTTTGGAGACATTGGCTGCTGTGATGTCTACCTTTTCTTGGCTATAATGTATGACACTCAAAGCACTAGTAAGCCGGTGTGAGAAGTTTCATAGAACTTTCAATGAATTCTTCTTTTAGTTTTTGCATCTGCCAATCAAAACTATCCAGCACCGAACTAACATTACAGCTCAGCTGATGAAGAATGTCATTAATGTTTACATTGCAGGTAGGCTACAGTCCCATGGGCCTAGTGACTGGCTAGCAACCATTTGGCAACCAATGACTGTGAGGGAAGAAATGTGTATTGCCTGACTAGATGTGAGTGGTGGCTGGCAATCGCTATAAAACTGAATGCTAAAGGCATGTTTGCACAGGTCTAGAGACTGGTCAGCAACCACCTGGAAACCAAGTGCCATAAAATCACTCAATGAAGTGCGCAATGTTGCACGGAAAACCTCACTGATTTACTTTGGTTGGTTAGTTATGAGTCATCAGTAGTTTGTATTGAAGATGCAGACTTGTCTGCAAATACTTGCAAACTACTTGCGAAGGAGTGTTGAAAATGTGCAACATACGGAGACCATTCGTCTGCAAAGTAAAAGTTGCACCATTTGAAATGTGTTGATTTCAAAGGCACAACTTTTACTTTAAAGGTGAATGCTCTCCATTTCTAGTTAGCATCATAATTTTCCAAGTTTTGCTACAGCTAAGAGAGTAAATGGTGAGTTTCTGCAGACAAGTTGGCATCTTCTATGCAAACTACAGGTGACTGTGGCAATCTGCAAGTGACCAAAGCAATCAGAAAGTTGTGGTCCAGAAACCTCTCTGTGTCACCGAGCAACCACTGGTTTGGGAATACACATTTTTCCCTCGCAATCGGTGGTTGCCAGATGGTTGCCAGATGGTTGCCAACCATTCTCTAGGCTGGTTAACTCTTCAGTGACACTGTTGCTGGGTGTAGTTTTTTGGAATAAACTGTTCAAAACAAGGTTTCTGGATTTCACTTAGTGGGTCAGGATTTTTTGAAAGACATTTCAGCAAAGTTTTTAAAATGTATTATTTGGTACTTCTGGCACCATGTTACAATTACTATTTAAATTCATTATATTCAAGAGAAGAAGACATCTGTGATAACTTTAACACTGGGCATCACAGTTTAAAATATTTTAGATGGATCAACAACACTACAAGCCCCAGGTCAAATATGTACAATTGATTTTAGGGTGAACTTTCCCTTTAAAGGTTATATGGTTATATTGGGATAATAATTCTTTATTAAAACTTTCAGAAAAAGATAAACAATACATTTAAATAGCATTAAAATATTAACCCAGCCTAAAAATGAACATTTTAGGGAATTAATAAATAAGCCTTCACTGGCTTGACCTTGTGGTGTGAAACAAGTTCTGGCCTGTGAAACTGCCCTTTTTTGGCTGTGGCAGAAGGACACAAGAGTAGTTGTTGCCGGACTTTGCCTGTGGGGGTTGACTTGTGCTTCTACGCTCTGTGTCACTGCCTGTGTGGGCAGACAGCGAAACTAGCTCTGTCCCTGTTAGCAGAGTATTATAACACTGCCAACGCCTCCAGTGACCCGTGAAAACTCCCATCTATAGAGATGAATCATACAGCGCTTTGTAATTCAGCTGAACTGCCCATCTACCAGACCTACAGCAAATATTTCTCAGTATATATGACACTGGATCAGAATCAGAATAAATCAACTTTAAGCTCTGACAGTACGCCTTAAAATGTATCATGTACTCTATTGTTCTGTGAGGGGAGGTTTGAGTCTCCTGTGAAGGCTTCATCACTTATATCTAGTATTAAACCTGAATGCATATTAGCATCTTACTCAGCTTTACACACCTTCCACGTTATCATATACAGCAAAATTTAGGTTTATTTATCAAGGCGAGGTTTTGCTGAGCGGGTTATTTTTCAGCACTTCTCTGCTTGACATTCACAAAGTTACTCAAATTCACACTAGGAGTGCATTACAAACAGTCCTCTATTATTGGCCAGTATAAAACTCTGAAGAAAAAGTGGATGTTGGGTGTTTTTTAAATAACATCTTGCCTCAATTTCCCTGGTGGTCCACAGACCCAAACTTCTGGTTCTCTTTATTATAAGCTTATATAACCTTTAGGTTAGCATTGCTTGAGAACTGCTAACAACATTTGAACATAAGCAGAAAATATGCTGCAAATGAAAGAGAGCCACATCAGTTAGAGTAGCACACAAAAGGCAGTGTGTCTGTTAACTAGGTTTCCACCGTAGGGGCTTCCAGTAACAACGGTATGGACAGGAAAGAAAATGAAATTACAGCACAATAAATGAATTATCAATAAAAAGCCTCAATACTGTATCTGAGGGAGGATCAATATGCCAGAGCCGGGCTGCAATGTGGGCCCAGGGCTGCGGGTAGCCAGATCAATAATGTCACTGGGGGTGATTGACGATCAATGCTACCAGTGACATTGATTTATGATCGATGAAAGAAGGGCACCGACTAATAAGGGGGGAAAGGGTGGAGGGGAAGTGTGCATGGGGGATTCCATAGAGTCCCCTTTACTGTAACTGATTGGGGATCGATGAAGAGTGGCACCGCGGCTGATTAGGGATCAGGCCGGTCTCTGGCAGAGGAAGGCGGCTATGTGTGAGAGCATTTGGTTGGTTGCGTGGAGACCGGCTTGTCTGAGCTGAGCAGAGCTGCAGAGACTGTAATTAAAGCTGTGCTGAAAGGAGCTTTCCACTGTTTGATAGAAGCTGCAGGTGCAGCTCTCTTTGCTCTTTCACTTTCAAAAGAGCAGCCATGCACACACACCCACACGCGTATAGTATACACTCTTTTATGCTCACTCAGAAACATACAGAACACACACAAACCCAAAGACGGCGCAGGAAGATCTGCACTGTTTTCCTCCACCCCACCCTCGCAGAAATCTGTCACCATCACTGACATCCTCTCTCTCCATTCTGGCTTGTTTTCAGCCATATTTAAGAAATTATCACTGCTTTTAGATTCTTCCAACTAACCCAAATGACTTAAGTATCACTACTGAAAAGAATGAATTAAAAGTAAAGAAATAAAATAATCTTTATTTCTTTATTGTCTTTCATTTCATTAGTTAACTTGTGTTGGATTTGACCTTCCACAATCAGGTGATACTGGAAGTAAAAGCAGCATATTTTATGTTAACGATGTAGCTACAGTAGTCATATTTGCTCCTGATTACTGTAGATGAATGGGTCACACTCATGTGAGACATAATGCTACATTTGTTTAAGCCTTTGACACACTTATGTTGTTATACACTGTACATATTTGTTATACGACGCCTACTGTAAATTAAGTGCAAACAGATTTATTTTCCATAAAAAGGAAACAACAAAAACAGTTACAGTATGGAGAGCTGGCTTTATGACTTTATCAGCTTGCTATGAATGGAACCGGCTGCTTTAACTCTAGATTACAAAGAGTCGTTGCCATGGCCATGAAACTATTAAATCTAGTTTCTGGTAGATTTTGTACTATTTAACCTCTGTTACATCCTGCACACCAAGATCATTGTTTTAAACTGTGCATTTCTTTTTTATCTATTTTTTTTCTTCTTCTTTTTTTTTTTTTTACATTCACTGCTTTTTTTGGTCTTAATAATATAACAGTGGAAGAGAAGTATTCACTGTATAATTAATAATTCTCGTAAACAAAAGCGGCCACATATGCGGCACCACAAAGCCAGTTTTCATGAAATTCAAAAGCCACAGTAAGGTCCAAAGTCAGACGTGCATAATCTGCGCTTTGTCTCAAAGACCCATGTATGTCTCAACTTCAAACAGTGCATCAGACATTCCCAAGACTCATAATTCATTCATTTCTTAGGTATTCTCTTTGTTCTCAAGTAGCGTTCACACTAATTTTCCTCAGTCTTTCCAAAAAAGTTGCAAAGTGGCATCGTCTTTGGGCTCAACGAATACATCAACCGTTTTCTGAGGAAGGTGCAAAAAAATATTTCATTTACTGATAAGATTTTGATTTTAAATTTGAAGGTCGTTCTACTGAAGTAAATTAAAAAGACAAAACAGCACACCGTCTTATTTCTATTGCGCTACACAGTGTTTGCTTTGAATATGCTTATTTGGTTTTGGCATAAATATGAATATTTTTCTTTAAACAAACCAAATACCAGCATTTAGAGGCAGATTGCTAAGAAAGAAATGGATCAAACGTAAACTAAATCTGACCCTGCTTCTTTCCTTGTCCATGCTTCACTGTTTTCTCCTCAGTCTTTATATAAAAGAAAAGAAAACACAAACACAAAGAAATGACAGGAGCTTGATGACACATATCTCTTTTGAAGACAATAAAAACACATGAACTCCTATAATAGCTCTGCTCTGTCCTCTTTGAGACAGCAATATCGGAACGAGAGAGAAGGGTTGACCTGTGTAGAGCAAGTCTGAGTAAGTCCTTGCCTAAACATCTCAGACGTGATGAAAGGCTTTGTTTTTCTCAGCCTGCGTTAATGGGCCCCAATCGATGTGGGAGAGCTGTGTTTTTTTTCCCTCCACATGTCCTGACCCTTGGGGAAACACAGGGAGGTAATGTGGGAGGGTAGAGATATTGACACACGACGTCGATATCACCAGGGTTCACAAACAGCGGCGCTTACTTCAAGTTGAGGCTGGCTATCAGGGACTCATCAATGCAGCATCAAGAACAGAAGTACAGCGCAGGAAGTGCTGGCAGTTAGTGCAGACTGTAAATTAGCGGTGAGATGCAAAACAAATACTGATGTGAAACTAATGACACTCATCAGTGCTTACGATTCTCCCTTCCAAAACTACCCACCTGTCTCAGACACATACGCACATACGCACACGCGCGCAGAGCGATGCATTCACCTCACTGATGCCAAGAATGTGCGGCAGCACAGCACTGCAGCAGAGGCAAGCACATCTCCACGCTGGCTCTCATCTGTCACCAACAGCAACTAGCCCGCCAGTCGCCATGATGTGCAGCCTAATTGGGGGAGCTGATGAGGTCTGATGAGGCCAGTACTTATTGAATTCCCTGGCCTATTATATGGATAATGCTGGAGAGGAGCAGCCTCCCTCTCCTTTCCCATTCTCATCCATTCACTGTCCCAGCAGGGAGCTGCCGGCTAATCCTTTCTTGTTTATAATGGCTGAACGAACGAAAGGGATTTGGACACGATTTCCCCTCGCTAGCACACATCTAACACTCCCCAGTGTTGATTTTACCTCATAATGGGTCTATTGGACAAGTTAACCAGATCCCAACACCCATCTCAACCCTCTTGCCTGTCTTTCTTTTTCCTTTTCCTTTTTTGGGAGGAGAGGCAGGGACATTGTTGAATAACTAGACTTTGAAATAAATGTTCTTTTCTTTTTCAAAAGCAATTATCAAACATTCAGTATGTGGCTGTACAGTATTCAGCGGTTTACAATGCATGTGTGGGACAAAAAAGAGAGCGAGAGAGAGAAGAAGCGTCAAACAGTGCAGCGGAGAAAAGGGGGGAAAAAAAGCAGAGGAAGGCAGAAGTTGGAGAACAGATGGCTAAATGGCAGGACAACAAACTTTTAATTCTGTGCGTCAGACTGGTGAAAGAGATGGAGACCGTGAAGTCGCAGAGGGGTGCCAAGAATACTGCTCGGTATGGGACGGCACATCAAATTCCATTCTAACTGATGAAAACGCTGTGATTAATGCCTTTGCTGCACAGCACTGTAAAGCATCTGAATTCCAAATTTAAAGTTTCTATGGAAAAATTATGCATTTAGGTGGTAGGACATTCATCAGTACCAGCTGTATTGTGAGGAGAATCCAATAAAGCATATTTACTCAGATGAAGACTGCGAGAAGAGCAGCAAAGGAGCAAATATCTGACTATTATTCTCAAGTGCAGGTACAATAAGAGAGAGTCGCATGGTTATAGTAAGCGACTCAAACTAACTAGATGTGCGGTGTATTTCTGATGTATGCACCCAGCCCTTTGTCTGCCTTACTATTAAAAACAACAAGCTGTTTTAAATCTCTGACATTGTGATCACCTGGCAAATATTGTGTTATTTCCCCCTTTTGCTGCCAAAACAGCCCTGACCCACTGAGGTTCCATAGACCCCTGAAGCCGTGCCGTGGTATCTGGCACCGAGATGTTAGCATCAGATTCTTTACAGAACGGGTAATTAATCGGAAGAACAGTAGATTTTGACCAGTTTATTGAATAATCTGAAACTCTTGAAAAAGAGTTCAATGCAATTACCCCAGCAACAGATTCTGTAAGGTGTGGTCTCCATGGATCGGAGTTGTTTGTCCGACACATCCCACAGATGCTCAATTGGATTGAGATCTGTGGGATTCAGATGAAAAGTCAACGCCTCAAAGTTGTTTTGCTCCTCAAACCATTGATGAACTACTTTTCCTTTGTGGCAGGGTGCATTATCCTGCTGAAAGAGGCCACAGCAATCAGGGAAAGGCTGTACAGGGTCTGCAACAATGCTTTAGTAGATGGTACATGTGAAAGTAACATCCAAATAGATGGCAGGACCCCAAGGTGTTCCAGCAGAACATTGCCCAAAGCATCACGCTGCCTCTGCCAACTGCCTTTTTCTCATAGTTAACAGCAAGTAAGTTATGCACATGCACCCTTCCATGTACATAATGTAAAAGAAAATTTAATTCACCAAACCAGGCCTCCTTCTTCCCCTGCTATATGGTCCAGTTGTAATATTCATGTGCCTATCATTGGGACTTTCGGTGTTGTACAGGGATCAGCACAGGCACCTTTCCTGGCCTGCAGCTAAGCAGCCCCATACACAACAAACTGCGATGCACTGTGTACTCGGACACCCTTCTATCAGAACCACCATGAACTTTTTTCCACAATTTGAGCTACAGTAGTTCATCTGTCTATATAGTTGTATAAAAAAAGAAAACAACAACCCAAACCACAGATCAGTTACATTCGATACTTTACCCTTAACAAAACAAACCATACACACCTTCCACTGTCTTACTAGTCCACTGAGTACACAGCGCTATCTAGAAAAACAAAAGGCCATATTTATAGGGGTCAGTTGTTGCGGCCTTATAGATCAGGGACCATACTGACGAGGAGGGCCATTAAGGCAGCAACATTTAAAAGCTTACATGGAGAAGGTACAACCTGGAGTTCACTAGGGGCACAGCAAATCAATATTAGCTCGACTTAGAAATCTGCTGTATAATCCTTGATCTCCAAGGCCATTTGCTTTGCTGCCTGAAATTGGATACACCCTGACTGCACACCCCCACCCGCCCGCTACGCAAAGCCCGCTGTGCGCTCCACAAATAAGACATCCTGAAAAATTGATCTGGATGCATCTGTAGCAAGATTACGTCTAGGGCTAAGAGAGAAATATGACTAGCTCGAGGTAATTGATAAAAATGCGCGTCTATGTGTAAGAGGATCATGATGGGGCCCGGCGAATGTGGCAGCATTATCATAGCCGCATCACTACCATCTAGAAGACTGCTGCAGCAACATCTCAACAAATATTAAGAGCTGGTAAAAGACCGATATTGAAAAATACTTTTATACACTCGATACTGTAGGTATGATTAACAATGACATAAGGATAATAGGTTTTCTTTGTTTATTTTGCCTGAAAGCAATGATGCCTTTTGTGGAGTAATACATTTTCTTTGACAAATGACCTGAGTAGCACATAATGGAATGGCTTTGTTTGATTTATTTTTATACAACCATATTTGTCCATTTTAAACATACCTGTGACATTTTATTCACCAAAACTTGTTTAGATTTCTCTAAATCCATCTTCCCTTGCAGCCAAGGTCCCCATCTTTCCTCCAACAGGCAGTTTCAGAGGCAATTTATGTAAAACTTGCATTATTCATGACCACCTACTCCAATTGGCTGCATTCACTTCCAGCCAATCGGAATATTACCTAATGGATAATGGAAATTTCCTCATGTGGCGTCTCTACCCCCAGAGTAATGGCTACAGCTAGAGACCACATATAGGGGGGGTCTATGAACCAATCTGAACTGTGCAGTTGCACAGTTGAGACTGTAGCCACTTTCACACACGCGCTGCAGCCCTCTTAAACTTCTCCAACATTTTCCAGTAAAGCTGTATGCGCGGACACAAATGCCCTACTCAGTGGGATCGAACATTAAACTGCCCTAACCCTACCAGCTCCCTCGTACAGATTCAATGTCCGTTTGCTCCAATGTGAAAACAGAACAGGCAACTGTCCTGAGAAACTGACAGTAGTAGTAGATCCCATGTGTACCATCTCCCGAATGCACAATTAAGGCAGAAACCTAATCTAAACCATTTACAGTGGTATAAATACATCTAGTACCGACTGGCTGCACCTGACTCGTGTAAGAACTGTTGCTAGCCAGGATTCAGCACTACTTCCCGATTACAGAAGGAAGATTGTCTCCAAAGATGAATATCAGCCATCAAGGGCATATTTCATTTAAATTCCTTGGGAGATGAAGGAACAATTACTGCTCCCTCCTAATACAGGAATTTCCAAATACGAAATTACAAAATAACTCAGATCAAAAAGATAATATAGCAGATTTATGACACACCAGCCCACTGATTTCAAACACATGGAGGAGCCTGTGAATAAATTGTTATTTTAGACAGAAAATGGCAAGAGAGAGCAGATCAGCGACCTTGCCTAGCTTTATCGAACGTCTCCTCAAGGAGATTTAAGGCGACTAACAATATGACCAGTCATAGCTTAAAGTCCAGGTCAGTGTATTTCATTCTCCGCAGTGTTGCAAGCAAAAAACAAATCATTACCGAAAGTAATGAAAGAAAGACGGCCTTATGGCGGCTGGCAAATAATTTTCCAATAACAATTTTGTTATATTCATTCAATATTATAGCGCTACACATTTATGTGGGAGGTAACTTTTTCTTGAACTTTTACAGCAAACTTTGAATGTTTTCGCCCCTCTTAAACGTTTTGCTGCCTCCTGGCAGGTGAAACAAAACAAACAAAACATTCCTCTTCAAGAAAGAAGCAAAAAAACACCACTTACAGTACTTACTGCTGTGCAACAAGCACGACATAAAAAGTGAGATTTGTAGGCAGGGTATATCATTTCCACTGTTACTGTGGGCTGCATGATTTTTATTCCCATGGCAGTGTGTATTGTTAGAGTGGCAGTTGTTGGACTCTCTGAGGCCTTTAAGCTCACTGTTTTCCCTCTATTACTTGTGCCCGGTGGGGGCACAGACAGTTGTAGCGAGATGCGGCGCGGCGCAGCAGGGTGGTCCCCAGATACCACAGATTCATACTTTCCACCTGACGCACAGGATAGAGAGAACAGAGAGCTGGCAATTACCAGACTTCTCTCTCTATATATACTGCAATCCTGGCCAGCTCCGCTCTGCTGTACTCCACTCTGAAGGCTGTCTCAGGGCCAAGCTGGAGGTAATGAAAGCAACACACTCCTAATGGACTATTGATGTGTGTGTATTTGTGAGTGTGCGTGTGTGGACGTACGAGAGGAAGGCAGAGGAAAGAACAAAGGAAGGAAAAAGAAACTGTAAGAAATCATTCTGCTGGCATTTTCATCCACTTTCCTTTTGTGCGTTGTCTGTGTCGGTGGCAAAAAGTGAGCATTCATGTCGGTGAGCTAACGTAAATCACCTATATGGGCTGAAAAGCAGCAGAATTAAACTGCTAGTGCAATCCAATAGCATGGCCAAGATGTGTTGCACTTCCAGCAAGGGAAGCAGAGACAGACAGAGAGACACTGTGTCTGAGACATGAGGTCACTGGGAACCAGGTGTGTTTCCATCGTCCTTCAGCTCAAACACCAACAGGCAGCTCACGTATAAATACACTCATATAGGAAGGAAAAGACACAAATATCCCCGGGTGACAAAAAAAAAGAAGTGGTAACTCAGACACCTTCACAGTAAATTTCACCAAATACAACATGTCCCACTCCTGCTGATGGTCCACTGGTAGAGCATGTAGGGTGCATTTTTTAAAATGTGTGTGTGTCTCTGCGTGTGTCCCCTAACCTGCTGGCAGGCAATCGGATGAATGAATGGGCGTCCACTCCTAGAGGTCCGGTGGCACAACAGAAATAACTCTGCTGACCACAGTGACCTCTGCCTGTTCCCACACAGTCTGCGTCCTGTTCTAATGGAGGCCCGTGCTCTATTTTGGGGGCAGCAGCTAGATTTATCTCACTGCCCTCTGTGTCCTGGGACGGTGACACTGACGTGGTGTAACTGATGCCTGCTGCTTCTTTTTTTTCCTGCTTCCCTGACGCAAGCACACACAGGATAAAAATCAGTCAATTCTGGGCACCCAGATGACCCGGCTGTACGTCACTATCTGTATCCATTTTCAAATGTCCCTTAAAGGAAAAAAGGAAAGTTGTAAACCGTCGGCCTTGTGTTGTGATACTTCACCGTGATAGTCTGCTCTTTCATAAAGACAGGTGCAGGAGATGGAGAGTAGATGACAAGAGAACCAAAGAAAGCAAGCCTGCTGAATTGCTTGCATACCACAGAGACCTTAGAGCATGATTATCCTCCTCAGCAAACTTAATCTTCATTCTGGAGGACGGGCAAGCTGGCCGGAAGGCTATGAGCTCAGTGACCTACTGTATCTGCTGAGAGGCTGAATATTATTCTTTGCAAAAGAAATACGTTGCCTCAGGTCCTGCATTAGATTAAGTTGACTGATGGCTAAAACCAAGAATCTAGGGATCCTTGAATATAATGTGCACATCACAGCACCATCTTCCTAAAGTGGTGGAGATCTCAGTTTGGGTTAGGGAGCAGAAAAAAAAAGAAGAAAAAAGATAGAGGCTTTTTCTTACGGCAGTAACAGTCTGATTTCAGAGCTTGCCAGAATAACATTTAGAGAATAAACAAATAAGAAATAGTTTCCTGGGTAAGAAATTCAACCACTACTCAGTCTCCCAACTGTGTTCCATTGCACATTCCTAAGTTACAGAAAAAAATCAAAGAACTTTGTTTAATAATACATTGACATGACCGCTGTTCTTGGTTGAAGCCTTTAGTAATTTTAGCAACCTACAAAGCAATGCATTTGTATTGAGTTTGCTGCACTTCACCCGTACTTGAAATTGAAAACCCACAGAGGGGGATGACTTAAGATTAAGCCCAAACCACTTAAAAGAGCAGCTCTCTGACTTGAATGCAGCCAGTCTGATAACCTATCAGTCGTGTAGAGGGAACCCGGCTCAAATCCTGCAGCAATGCAATGCAATCTGGCCAATCACATAGGCTTTACTTTTTTCACACAAATGTTGTATTTCTACAGTTTACCTTGCTATAAATTGATTACTATCATGATCAATTTTAAGAGCTGAGCTCCCTTATGTTGCTAAAAGCAACATTTCTCCACCAAAACTGCCCCGTGGTTTATTTTAATGTACAACTTTTCTCTGGCATAGTCATGCTGATGATTTTTTTTAATGGTCTGCTGTTGGCTTGAACTATCCGACTATCAATCCTTCCAGTCATGGAGCAAAAAGCAAGTTACACACTGGACAGGTCATCACGATACTGTAGGGATAACACGTAGAGAGAAAGAGAATCATTCACACTTAGATTCATAACTTAGAATGGCCTATTAACTTAAAATCCATGTCTTTGAACCATGAAAACCTGCACAGGGAGAAGAGCACAGAGAAAGGTCTTAGCGATCCGGAGCTAGAAGCTTCTTACTGTGAGGTCACAGTGCAAACTACTGGGACTGTGACAAACTTGTGACCCGTCCAGAGGTGATGCCCACATCTATCCCTGGCCTGTGACAGCTGGGATAAGCTCCAGTGCCTCGTATGACCATTATTTGGATAAACAAAAGAAAAATTACGGATGAATATATCTATTTTATTTCTTCCTCGTTTATTGTTTCAAATTTAATGTGTGATTATTTCACTCCATCCTGTGGGTTTATGTTTTTGACATTTTTTTTATTATTTAGTTGCTGTTCACACTCACTTTAATTGTTTAAACACACACAGTTACGTTAATCAGGTTTCAGGTTGCTTTTATTTCAGTTTTATATTAACTTTATAATTTTATGACTGCCTCTCCTGTGATAGCTCGTGCTTCGTGCAGCACGTTGCGCTCCCACCTGGGACGAAATGCGCCATTAACAATAAAAGTTTTGCCGCCTTGCTTTAATGTTTAGCAGCTACAATTGTCATTATCAACATCTCTGTCTGCTCGTATGCTTACACTTTCTCATTACCAAATCTGATACGCTTAAAGGCTTGAAAATTTGATTAGGCTTCAAAGAAAGCCCGAGATGTTTCCATTTTAAGCACCACATCGCCAGCACGGCCTTCCCCTGCTTATTTTGTAATGAGGTTACATGCTAGAGACGGTATTCTCAGCCATGTTCGCAACAGCTTTCGACCTTGTTGTTACTCCACTTTGATGTTTAACCTGCAGAACCTCCAAACTTCTGACACAACTGCCAGCTGCCCACACAGTGAATCCACAGCATAACAGAGAGGCAAGCACATCAATGGACAGACTGAACACATGTCAACCAGAGAATAGAGGAAAAATGCTCTTTATAAATAAAAGAAGCCTCAGGTGCTTAGTTTTCCTGCATTAATATTGTGTCCACTCAGCTGTATCTGGTAACATAGATGAGCATTAGGGACGTCTGAGCAGGAGTGTGCGAAGAATAGCAGGCTGAAAGGATGGGTGTACGTGCAGAGGGAGAGCGAGGGATGAAAGACAGTGGCGGCAGGGGCAGATAAGAGAGGGAGGGAGCCATGAGAGAGAGTATAGAAGCAAGGGCAACAAAAAGTGCAAGGAGAGGTGTGAGCGGGGTGAGAGGGAGGAAAATAGAAGGGGATCAACATCGCGGACAGCTGGGCCAGGGTCGCGGCGGTCAAGCTCAGGAAGCGGTCGTACAGTCAATGTCATCCTTTCATCTCGTCTGCTGGAGATGCAGCAGCCTAAACTTTACTCAAATTTAACCTTCCAAAAAGCACAGGTTGATCCAACTCATTCCTTTCTCTTCTGCTTCATGCACCACCCATCACTTTCTTCCCCCTCTGCCCTTCCCCATCTGTTCTCTTTTATCTTCTTCGCTTATTCCTGTCACATTTCCAAAGCTCCTAATCTATTCCTTTCCATTGTGCTCCTGCTATATTTCTCTCTATTACTCTCCATTGTCGGGTTGGGGGGTGGGGGGTTTCTCCTCGTGGTAACTCTCCTTCATTTTGTCTCCCTCCACATTAGATGTGGTTGAGTGGAGAGCAAAGTCAATCGTTCCTGCCTGAACCCCTCCAGGAGTCGGAGCTACCTCCTCTCTGCCTAAACAAACTTTGAAGCCAATCAAAGGGCTTATATCATTTTCAGTGGAAGGGAACAGCAGCAGGTGAATACTTTATATTTCAGTGACAGATCCACTCGGAGCAGCTCCGCTCTCCTCCTCCTGTCTGCTAACCGCTGGCTTTGCTCATGAATGATACAGTTCAGTGGCAAAACAAACAAAGCGTGACAAATCCAGATTATTGTCTGTAGGCGAGATAAGGTTATAATGAGAAAGTGCATCGGGGGAAATTGATCCTTTTTTCAGGAAGCTGTCTGATTTACTGGGCATGCCAATAATAACTTCCTGTGTGTCCCGCCTCTAATGGGAGGAGGGTGAAGTCAGAGGTGGGGGTGGAAGGTTCATGCTAAGAGGACAGATTTCATTATGATGCAATATCCCGAGGAAAGCACTGAGGTTTTGTGGCCACTTATTATCTGTGGCGGAGTATATTGAAAAGCTGTCTGATTGCCATTGAGGATCACATACAGAGACAGAACTATGGCTGGCTCTCACTGAGTGACAGCAGAAGCGGTAAATGAATCATCAATACATAATGGATTTGACCTTTTTGTTTCTGTGGAAAAAACGAGGAAGGACAACAACAGCTACGAAAAAATTCACAGAACACAAACTACACATGAGTCGCAGATGCATCATGGGAAACGCGTGCTCTCACGTACTTGGAAAGGCAGCCATGTCTGAGACGTCCTGACAGCCAAGTCGCCAACCTACTTGGCTGCACGTTAAATCTACACGCCATAGGGGAGAGAGAGATGAGGCCCGCCGACAGGCCAGTTATTAGCCAGGGGAATGTGGGAGGGATGGCAGAAATTAACATAGATTACTCAAGTATGACTGACAGTTTCAGAAGGGCTTTTTGTGACTTACCAAGTGATTTGGGACTTGCCTTAATTCAGTGAGGGATGTTTTAATACCATGGGCTGTCTCTGCTATCTTGGCACTGTTGCCTTGGTGAGGATGCCAACAGGGAGGAATTTTTATTTCGCTGCAACTGCCCCCTCCCCAACCCACCCCCAGCAACAATTCCCCCAACCTCAGCTGCACAGGCCTTGTGATCCGCACATAATGATGGAAAGTGTTGGTGGCGCAGCACTTTTTTGGCCTGTCTTTACTATATTTTATTTAACAGGTGGTTGGCAAAGAGTGCACCCTGCATATTCTGTCTGGTGTTATCCTGACAGATGTGGTGTTTTTATAAAAGCGTGGGTGTTATTTAGATGTGTGGCAGAACAGACAAATGATCAAACTGGTTATCTGATCAGTATTCTGAAAGACACAACAATAACCATTTTCGAGGGTGGGGAAAGCACTGGCACTCGCCACAAGTGTCCTTGAAGAATATGGCTTTTACTGTAGGCCTAAATTAACCTCTTCTGTATAACAGAGTACTGTGACTGACAGAGTAAGTGAGGCAAAGTGAGAGTTTGGACAGAGAAAGACAGAGACTAGTGGAAATTGCGAAAACAGAGAGGGAGAGAAAAATGCCAGCGTTCTGTTAAAAAAAGAAAGGAAAAGAAAAAAGAAAAGAAAAAGCTTGTACATATTGCATGTTTCCGCTTGGTTCCATCTCCCAAGGCCACTGTGGCTGCTTCCTGATGTGGTTTTCATTATTTATCCAGCATCCATTGGACAATATTGGAGCCGACTCACAGCTCTGTTGCCATATTGGCAGAAGGACAACGGAGCGAGCGGTACCAGCGGAAGTGAAAAGGAAGAAGCTGCAGTGTTACTGCACATTCAGTCTGGACTGAATCTCTGTTTGCACAGTTAGACGTCCAAGCGAATGTTAGATTCATCAAAGTCTGGCGCTGCCCTTTTCTGATGCTCAACACTACTTGCACGTAACCTCATTGCTTATTTAACTATGGTTTGATTGCTGACTCTGAAATTAAGTTAAAAAAACACAAAGAGACACAATTCAGTGGAGCAGGTTATCAATTTTCTTTCTGCCATTGCCGCCACACAGTAAGGTATGTACATGTGATTACTCACCTGCCAAAAAACAAACAATTGCTAATGTATCTCTGGTCTGAATTACATTTACCATAGGGTGTCATCTCTAAGCTGTTTAATGCATTGTGGGACGAAGGGCTTTAATCAGCGAGGCTCAGTGGAGCCAGCGGATTAAATCACTTTTTATCTGCGCTTCCTTTGACTTTCCCAGTGCTCAGGGTTGCAGTGTAAATCATAATGCGTCCCTGTTGGGCTCACTTCAGTATAGTTTATAGCTGTAGTCACATTTCATAAATTCCATTTATTTTGTTTATTGAGTAAATCCACATCCACTAAAAACAAGGATAACTCTTTATTCTCACCTCCAACTAAAAAGTTGACCATTTCTCAGAAAAGGAGGAGATCGTGCTCGCATGATTTAATCCATCGATTTCTGCGTGCAGCCAGAAATCACATGTTCATTTATATGTGCAGCATCAGCTGGAAGCATCCGAGAATGTACGCGTGTCAATATTTGAAACGACACACGGTATGTATATTTTGGGCGTAAAGGACGTGTTCTTCAGCTCTGTGCATGCGTCGTGTATGAGTTTATATTTGTGTGCGCGTATACAGTATGCACGCTCACCGCCGACCACAGCGACAGGGAGAGCGGCTGCCGCATTGCACAGAATAGCTAAACAGCTGTGGTGCTCCATCAGGGCTATCGATCATGTCCCTCTCTCTGAATCACAATCAGACGTGGGCAGAGCAGAGCGGCTAGAGCAGGCCTCGGTGACTGGTTTGTTGGACGACTGCTATGCACCTCTCATATCAACCAGGCCTCACCAAACAAACCTGACCTGGACTGCTGATTAGTTGCATCTATATGCGAGTACTGTGGTACGCATTTCTGTAGAACTTGCTGGAACACACACGAATATTCGCTTCAAGTTCTCAAAATGCAACACGTCTTCTCGCAATTGACATTTACTGCAGACAGAAATAAAGCACTAGCTCTTGTTTAACGCACTTCTAAATCATCTCTGATCAAAATGAGCATTCAGAGAGGATGGCATTACCAAGGATCAAAAAACGAGTTCATTTGTGTATCTATGTAGCGCATGTAGTTGGATCTCATAGAAAATTACATAGAATTTCATTAGAAAACCTAATGGGAAGAAAAGGGAAGCTGTTAAGTATCATTAGTTGCCATCTGCTATCATATTTTCACACTGTAGATCAACTCAATATCTCATGTAATCACAAGGAAGTCAGATGTTATTACATTAAAATTTAAGCAGGAAGTGTATGGACTCAGTCTATGGCGCTATTAGCTGCCATCTGTTAGCATCTCCACAACTCCTCCTCTCTGCGTTGGTCCGTTATCAGCAACTCACGGTTAACTTCCTGCCAACATGGGGACTTCCTTTTGGTTTGTTTTCCCATGCTCAGTTGAATTTACCAGATGACCTGGCACCTGACATCGAGATATTTACTTCCTGGTATGGGACAGCAAGGTTACAACTCAATATTATCCTTTTTGTATTGGCACTGGACACACCTGGGTGGAGGTAGGCAGCTATTACAATCCACAATTGCATATATGCACGCATACTATCACCCTCTTACACACACACACACGGCCACATCTCTTGACACAGTGTGATTGAGTGGCTAAGCCGGAAATGCAGAGGCTTGTCAGATATCGGATGGAGAGGATTGGGGGAGTAAGCCTGATGATTGAGAAATGTGCACGTGCATACATGTACGTGTGTTGGGAGTGCTACCCTAAATGTGTTGTGTATGCTTGAGAGAATGTTTTAAACAATAAATGGTGGTAAGAGAAAGAAAAAAGAAGTTTCTCATTAGCATTATATGGATGTTGACATTCCACTGAGGTCAAAGTCAGCGGTGCATGGCCATATTTGTGCTTATGTGGTTTGTGCGTGTGTCAAGGCTCACACAGTGTAACAGTCATGGCTGTCACATAAGCATACTCATGCACGCACACACACACACACACACACTCCGCCTGTGCTGCGTGTGGTGGGAGCCCCCCGGGGGGTGCTGCTGAGCTGTCAAAGTAGGATGGATGAAGAAGCTGCCCTGCATAGCAAAGGGCTCTGGGGAAATACCACCAAAATGACACACACACATACACACGCACACATGCACGGATGCATGCAGGCACCCACACACAGAGACTGTCAGCACATGGTATGTATGTGCACCCATTTGGAAATGCAGAAATTTAAATACACATGCATGAATGTGAACACGCATAAATTTGAGACCAATACAAATGCAGTGCAAACGCATAACATGTGCACTTTCAGGCAACCCAACACACACAAATACACTTCTACTAAAGGGCTGTTCGCTCTCCCTCTGTGAGAAACAGAAACAGCCCTAGGGCCCTCTGCAAAGGAACATCTGAGTTTGATAACAGCAAAATGTCCAGAAATCTCCATTTAGGAGACAGCAAGTCAACATGGACTATATCATAGAGGGAAAAAGAACAGCTTCATCTCCACCCCACCCTCATGTGAACTGAAAACTATGGAAAAAGTATCAAATGTCACAGGGAGCATTACTCTATCATTATTCATCACTAGAACATCTGAGAGCATCTGCAGCATACCAGCACATCAAACTTGAAAATCCAGCTGCTACCTTATAGGTTTTGTGCATCTACGATATCAGTGTTACTTACTCTGGTATTTGGAAGGAAGTTATAATTTTTTTAAAAGAAGTCCGACAAGGTCAAGTATTTGACCTGATCCCCTTTTACACAATTGTCACATCCAAAGAGGAACGTGACTAACAATTCTGACTTGCTTACTCAAGTTTTGGTTGCTATAATCTGGATGCATAGCTTCTCCGATTGCTTGTCGGCTTGTTCCCTTCAGGTTGCGTGGTACCATTTCATCAGATTCCCAAATTCCCGGTGAATTCAGGTGAATATATCGAGCTTGTGACAAAAACTACAAAACTAAAGCCCAAGCTAATAAACCAAAAGCAGCCTTTGGAAGTACTGTATCACCACATATCACAAATGGCAACAACTCGAAGAACAATAAAAGTTCAGGTGTAAAAAAGGAAAGAGAAGCTTTCATAGACCTTTTAGCAGGGACCATAGCAGCGCTGAACCAGAGCAGACCTTGTAAACGTAACCATTCTTAATTCCACAGAAGGATTTCCTCGATCAGGGCGGTAAATCTCCATGCTTGGCACAAGCCTGAACAATCCATTAACAATAATAAAGCCTGAGCGGCAGGGAGATAGACCCTTAAAGGGGAAGGTCAGCCTGATATTACGGCTTTAAAGGTTTCCTATTACGGCTCAACTTCAATATAACCACTCACCTTGCCTTTAATGGCTGCTGGCTATGCAGTGACTGAGCACATACGGAGATTCTAAATCCAGTCTTTCTGAGATATTACTGGATAGAGGAGAGCGATTTATGGGTCTGTTTCTATGCTGCTGGTTGGAGGTGTGAGTGTTAATATAGCTGCCACAGTGGTGAAGGAGATCTCCTCGGGTATCACCCCGTCTGGCCCTCGTGTCCTGCTGGGATACACGGGAGACTCTGCTGCAGCACCTGGCCCCAAAAGTGCTTAAGCAGCATTTTTTCTTCATCCTGGCCTTTCCCTCTGACACTTTTTTTCCCCATATCTTTACTCCCTTCCAACTCACTTTTCTTCCACTGCCACCTCTTGATACTCTCACTCCCCTGGAGACTTGCTCCTTTTTCCAATGCCTTGCCTGCTTACTTGTGGAACTGTGATGCCTCTTTCAGCACTGATACATGGCGAGGTACAATCTCGTCTCTACATCTGTCTCCATTTTGTGCTATTCTTTCTTTCACCCATGTTTCCCTGTCTGCTTTCTCCTTGGCCACTGTCTAGGGTGACTGCAGAAAAGAGAGCGATAGGAAGGCGAGAGGACACCGCAACAGAGAGAGCAGGAGCAGAAGAGGAACGAGGGGAGAGTGCAAGCTCTTAAGTAGATTGCAAAGAACAGCACAGAGGCATGAGTGTGAATATTAAGAGGGTTTTCTCCTGCCCGAGAAGTTCCAGCCTGCAGCCTGAGCACCACCAGGGAGAGAGACGGTGACACGGAGTGAGGACGAGAGAGAGCGAGCGAGGAAGAGACCTATAGAACCATCAGCTATTGAGCCAGAACCACGACAGTTAGCTTCAGATGTCAGAAACAGCAGTGTACGCAATCTATCAAGCTGTCCGGCAGATCTAAGATGAGGAATTACCATAAGTGAATTAGAAAGGCAGTTCCTTATTGCAAAATGGTGCCTCCCCCACCCAAAAAAAAGAAAGGGAAGGGGGGTGATGTGAGAGTAATGTAAAGCAAAGGAGGTGAGACTCACCTGGAATGCCTGGTGGGGTTTTCAGGTATTTTCCATTGAAGTGCTGTATCACTACTTCACATTTCTCTGTAGACTCCATCCTGCAACGACATGCGGCATGTAGGGTTCAATTTAACAATCTGTTTGTAGCAGAAGTTTAAAAGCATAAAACTCTGGAGCCATTAAAAACCTTCCATTTATCATCTGCCCTAAAAGTCTTACAGAATGTGGGAGATGTAAGTGGAGTTTGTATTTTGGCCGTCACCTCGGCCAACAGAGAGCAGTGCTGCAGCTGTTTACATCTTTTTTTTTTGACAACTCGACATCATTTCCATTTTGACTGTAACCCCTGCCACACAGAGGATGGCAGGGTAAATAGTGTCACTGATGACACATTTACAACCATAAAGCATCACCCACTAAACTCTGTCCTGCTGGCTGTGTAGCGTCAGTCTTTTCATACTAATAGTGCAGTGAGACTATCGAGAGCCGATCTGCTGTATCAAGTCACTGGTTACATGAGTCAGAGGTTCATAATGAAATTCAGGGCTTTCAGGCAAAGAGGTGTTTATGCAGTCCTTTTCTGTGCATAACGGAAAAGACAAAGGATAGAAAGTTTCGTAGAGTAGGTGAAAGGCGTGAAAGATGAGGTGGTACGGGAAGGTAGAAATTACATGCTTATAAAAGGCTGAATTCCAGCGTGAAGACGAGAGAGAACACAGGAAGTTGACTGACTCGTCTCCACTTTTCCAGCCAAAGGATCAAAGAGTATATACAGGCCAAGCAGCTGGCCAGCACGGGGGCTCTGATCTTCACATCACAAGCCTACACACACTAATGTCATACACACATAACATCAAAACACAGACATTTCAAATGCATATGAGTGTTGTTGTTGTTGACATTGACACACACACACACACACTCTTCTATCCTTTTTCTGTGCTGCAACAATAAACAAAAAACCCTAAAGGAAATTTGAGCAACTTAAGCTCCAAAGATTTGAAATATAATAGGAGATGTAACCAATATACACACATGCACATTCATATTTTCTATGCAATTTTGCATTTCGGAAAAAACTAATCAGAATTCTTGGTGGGTGTTTCCTAGTAAATGTGACTTATTATTGGCTGAGAGCACTGTATTCATGAATTCTAGACTAGTTGCCTCACAGTGACAACTACAGGGAATTATTGCCCTAGGATAATAAATTTTACTAGTTGAACACCAGTAAATTAAAACAATTTGTACTCTCACTTTGGCATATTAAAGAAATGATCTTCTGCTTGAGAGCAAGCCTTATCTGTAAAGCTAAGCTAAGGGCTGGGAGACCTTCTTCAGACTTGCTTCTTCAGACCACACTGGGAATCAAAAGTGTGTGGCCAAACCAGGAGCAAGGCTATCATAGAGAAGGGCCACACACTTCAGGTATTCGCTGTGTTGCGTTCAGTGTTACAAATCGAAAGCTCCACAGGTGGACACACAACAACAACAAAAGTTTGAAAGACAATTACAATGGCTGTCTCCTCTTTCACCTCCACACAGCTGGCCGCTCATGGCATGAGGTGGGCGTGAGTGTTGGCTGGCTGCTTTTGGAAAGTTACAGCAAATGATCAACAACGCACACACTCTATCTGACATTGAAAAGGTATAAGGGATACAGGGTTTCAGTCAGTACAGAAAGACCATAAATCCAAAGATGTAACTTAATTGTCAGTTTTCTCATCTAAGTTGGTTTAAGAGCAAATAATATCAAAATATTCCTTAAACTTGCAGCTTAACTGTCTGTGCTACAAGAATTTTTAAACACCTTCCATATTACAGCCTACATGACTAAAATGCTAGGATTTTCTTTTTCAATGTGCAATGGATTTCTCTGAAAAATTCAATTGTGTTAAGACAGTAACATATTAAAAAGCAAATATCCTTTTGCATGAATTTGCACGATCCGTGTTGTGCATATATTGCAGATTCCCTTATAGACACAAAGAAGACATATTAAAATGAGAGAGTTTTTAAATGCAGGCTTGACTGAATGCCATGTCTTTATGGTAATATGCTCTTGGAATGTGCAGAATTCATTGCCTTCCAGATTTTCATGCTTTATTCTCCCTCACCTCCTAAAATACTCATATCATCCTGTCAGCCTCCCCCTTCCCTGTCCTCTGTCTCCCATCCTTCTGCTATCGCTACCTTCATCTTTCTTTCTTTTTCTTTTTTTTCTTTTTTTACCATAGCTTCTTTATCGCGCTCTCCATCTCATCCATCTTACTCCCAGCCCGTCTACACCTTTTCTTTTTGACGTCTCTCTCATTCTTCCCCGTCTTTCAACCTTGGTTATTTCCTCCATCTTTCACCGTTATCCTTCCTCTCTCGCGGCCCATCTCTCTCACTTTCTGTGCCCTCCTTTCCTTCCCACTGTGTCCATCCTTTTCTTTCAACATTATGCCCTATCCATATCAAAATCTTTCTCCCCTTTTCTCCTCCCTACTCCTCTTTTTAGAATATATAATCTTTCACACTTCCTGGCATCATCAATCTCTCACTGACCCTGCATCCTCCCTTTCCCCGGCCCTCACTCTTTTCCTTCTGTTCCATGTGTGTTAGTAAAAGGCTGATATGAACCGACCAATGCAACTCAGCTAACTGCAAAACATAACAACGAGTTTCTAAAAATGACTTTAGTCTATAAAATAATATTCAAAAAGATATATTAAATTATACACAGCACAAAAAAAACCTACTACTAAACTTGAAGTACAAGAGTAGCCAGCTGGTTAATTAATTAATTAATTTGATAAGAAATCATTGTTCTGATTCATTGTTTATATGCTATAGATTTTTTGATATAGGTGCCACATCAGAAAGCTGAAGTGAATGTACCGGGAACTGCATACATCAAGTGTTTATGTTTACAACATACGCTGGCAATATGCTGCTAATCCACACCAAACACTGAATCTCAGCACAGTCCTGCGAACACGGCAATTACTGCCTCATAATGCTCTCACTTTAGGAGGCAGCCTAGTGACACGGAGAGGATCTGCCTGAAGCACAGCTAACCTCTTTATCGCTTTTACTCTCTTTCGCTCAAGCTTAACAACCTTGTAGTGCTTATGAAATAATGACTTTTGTGGTGTGGACTCCATTATCAAAGCACAAGCCGTTTTGAGGTTGTTTGCTGGGATGCTTTTGTTGTCCATTTTAAAAGAGGCAGGCTTACAATAGCAGCTGGATGCATCCCCCTTCTTCACCGTTTATTTAGCGATTCTCTGACTGAATGTCGAAGCAAAGCTTCTCTTTGTATTTCATTGCACTTTTTAGCCTTCCTACACACAATAACATCTTTCCTTCTTTCTCTCCAGCAGCACAGCAGGAAGGTAAACGGAAAGGATCTAAGTAGACATGAAGTGCATATGGCGGACAGGCTGTTAGACACTCACAGGGAAGCAAACCAGTCAGACTCACTGTCTGCTGGTCAGTCAGGCTTTTGGGGTAACCAGTCAGTCAGAGAGTCAGCCAGGTAGACAGTGAAGCGGGCTGGATTTTCTGTGTGCGCTGCTGGTTAATGGCATCAGGTGCTGCTGTCTGCAATGATTAGTGCTGGGGCTGGAGTAATGGGCTCTGATAACAGTAATGGATCGGCCCACAAACACTTAGCTCAGTTTACTCTCTCTAATGCCCCACACAGCCCAGCCCTCAGCAGCTGTCTGTATGTCTGTCGACACAGCTAATGGGAGTTCTCCAATTCATAAAAAAAACATTCAATTGTGTTGGATTTTGTTTGTTTGTTTTTGCTTTGGTTGGATTTTTTTTTTTACCCTTTTCCCTGACCTGTACTCTCTTTACTCATCACTCGCCCACACGCATGGAAATTTTAATTCATCTTAGTATTTCTTAGTCTTCTAAAAAGTTTCCTCAATTCCTTCTCTATTCATTCACCTTCTCTTTCTCTGTATATTAACTTCTAAAATTAGCTAGTTTTTACCTGATCATTGCTTCACACTCATGTCTCACTCTCTCCTTTCTCCCCTCTCACCCTCCCTTTCCGTCATGCGTCTTCCTCCTCCCACCGAGAGCTTCTTGAACAGGTGGCCTGTGGCAGGTTGTTGCTGTGCTCTGCTTGTTGGTCTGCAGGAGGCTGCCTACCTGTCTCTCCGTGTGAGAGCTTGCTTTTCAGCGCGTGTTTGCGTGCGTGCACACGAGCATGCACGCGTGCATATTCACAAGTGTGTACGCCTGCGTAAAGGTCTAACTCTGCAGATGCTCATATTGGTGCGCAACTGTGTGTGTGTGTGTTTTTGTGTGTTTGTGCCAGTCTGTCCTGCTGTAACCCCTGGTAATAGAGCAGGGAATAGGAGAGGAGTTCAGCCAGAGCAGGTGATTAAGAAAAATCCCTGCAAGATGGTGGTTCTGTGGCCGTCATTGGCCTCCTCTGGGTAAACAGGGAAGGAATGTGTGGAGAGGAATGAGAGCCTGGTGGCTGCTGTCGAGGACAAGGACAGAACGGTTTATGACTTTGGGGGATTAACAAGCTGAAGTGGAAACTTTTCTAAGTAGAAAAAGAAACAAACTGTTCAGTCATTCAGACTTTGTTTTGGGAAAAATAGCATCCGTTACTCTACTATATATACTATTACTATATATAATACACATGCAAAGACAGGTGGTATCTGTTAATTTTTGAGAATGCACAGCTAAAAGCATTCATTAACTTATATGCAGATGGATCGACAAACAGACTTAGAGGAAGGATCTAATCATATTTGAGTATTTTCACTGTCTAAAATGAAAAGCATATGTAGGGCTCAGGAGACGTAGCGGCTCGTCTACTAATCAGTGGTTTGATCCCAACCTGTATGTCGAACTATGCTCGGGCCAGATACTGAAGCCTGAGTTGCACCTGATGCATCCATCATGTGAGTGTGAGCCTGTGAACATGATGTGCTTAGGCACAGAAAAAAAGCACTTGTACAAATATGTGGGTGAATGAGGCCTGTAGTGGATAGCGCTCAAATTCAGTAGAAAAGCGCTACATAAGTACCAGTTCATATTTCAGACAATGCACAAGCGTGTGCTTGAATGCCAGTGCACATACAATGCATTTTATTAATTTAGTGCCAAAACAAGACATGAGTCATCTCAGGGCACAGCTGAACTAGGGCAGATCTTAATGTGAGCGGTGGGTAAAAATCCTACTTAGATTTACTCACCACAAGCAACACTCCTCAACCTGTGACAACAGTTGTATAGTGTCTTCTGTGGCTCGGGAGGGAGCTTTGTAAACTTTTAAAAAGTAACCCTGATTACTGTGTGCCAGCAGGCTTATCTCGACTTACTCTTGAGACTTAGCATTTTTAAAATAAAGCCTATTACAAAGTCGAGGTGTGCAGCATAAAGAGAGATGCTACAGAGTTGTATTACAGAAATGATCTGGCTTTTAGAGCTTGGCATACCATTTGTAGGGACCGAAAGGAGGGATATTTAACACTTGTTTCATTAACATTGTTTACCTGGCAAAGCCGACTCCTCTGCTGACCCCGTTGGCATCCCTCAGTATCCTTGTGGAGATGACGTGACCCAGAGGCTTCAGCATATTCTCCAGCTCCTGCTCATCCATAGACACTGGCAGGTTGGAGATGTACAGGTTGGTGGGGTCCTGCTCTTGTTGCTGCAGTGCCAGAGATTTCGAGGAGTGAAGAGGAGGGAGAGGTTGGACAGACGGCGAAGAGAAGAAATGGAAAAGAGAAGATGGTATGAGAAATAATGCATCACTATCAATTGCAGAAAATATGAAATAATACATCAGCTTTGTGTCGTGAGGAATCATGCAACGTGTTGCAATAGTGCTAACTGTGCAGCCAAATCCAGGCTAAGCTCGCATGACATCTGGCCCTACTGACATTCACATATTCCACTTAAATGCAATAAATAAATAGAAAAAAATTAGCAAACTACTGGTTCTAAGCATGTGTCAATGTATTATGACAATTTAACAAGTAGCATGGTGGATATATTCACAATAGCTTGAATGGCATCTTCTGGGTGTTTCTTTTTAGTGGTCAGGTAAAAAATCAAGAGAAACAGCAAAAGAAAAGCTGTGTATTATACAACAGTGTTTTCAGTGTAGTGCCCAGGGGCTACTGCAAGCTAGGTATGAAAGCACAGCTGGTGCTGGGGTGAGCCCGAGGTAACAGAAAGCCCGCTGAGATCTACAGTAGAACAGCTGGAAACAGCCCCACCAGCCAATCAGTCACTGCCTGTTCCAGGCAAGCCACCAAACTATGCCTCTATCTATATTTCCCTTCCACCAGTCAGTCGGTCTCTCTTAATTAAGCATTAAGCTACATTGTGCTGCCCTTAGCTCTAATCATATATGCTACAGGCAAATTAGCATATACTTTTTCAAATGAACCGAATAACATGCAATCCATCTTTCCAACGTGCAGGTAGCAACAGTCCAATCTAATCAGGCAAACAGCCAAGTCTGATCTGTTTCACACTTGTGTCTTTCAACCTGTCATTCAACAGGCGCTGGGATCATCATGAGTTAATTCTACTACGCAGAGGCATGGTCTAAGTTAATAAGAGAATATGCACTGAAACATTTTAATGAGATTTACATCGTTATTGTTGCATCAGTAAAAGGTAAAACTTCCAGTGTTTACCAGAGTATGAAATGTTAAAACAATATCAGTTAATTTTAAAGTCTTATAGACAACAACAACAAAAATATGCATCTATTGGAGATGATCCTGTATGCTTCATTTTAAATGTGCATGTGTGATACAATAAATTATAAATTAATTTCCTCCTGATTTGTAAGAGCAGCCTCCCTTGTCAGGTTAGATCAATAATGTGAGCAGTGGAGGAGCTTTAAGCACCATCATGTAAAAAGGTAGTAATAACCTGTGTCATGGTCTACAATCTAATAATGAGGAAGGTGGCTGAATCTGTTCTGAATAACAACAGCAATTTTCCAAGACACGTGCGCATAAAAATGTATGAAATGAAATCAATAAATACATTTTTTTAAGGTGTGGATCTGCCAAGTCCAGGCTCATAAACGTTAAAAACTGGCAACAAGACAAGAAGAAGAAGAAGAAGAAAAACTGAGGGCAAATGACTTTTTGATATTAACTAAAAGAAAATTAGGAGAATTTTCATTTAAGTAAAAAGGGAAAGACCATCTCTGAATCGAGGAGGGGGCCATCTTACAATGTTGTGATTCCAGCCATTCCCCAACTCTCTGTGAATGGTACTCATGGCCATTGATCAGTGGGCTTTAATCAGTGGTTGTTGATCAATGGTCATGCCAATTTGTATATTAATGAAGGAACTGACCCTCCAGCCCATTGTTTATTCAGTGGGCTGGTTTCAGTTATTGTGCAATGTCCTGTTTATAAGGTTGGGGAAACCTGCAGTCAGCTGAGACTGAAGATGAAACGTTTCTCCCACTGGAAACGCTACGTCCAGATGAACAGAATCCACCTTTTGGAATTTCCATTAAAATTTAGTTTAATATGGTTTTACTTGGAAAAACAGCTGACTTGGCCTCAAAAGTTTTTAAAAAAAAGGTGAATTTTCAGTTGCATATTTCATACGCACATGCAGCACTGTAAACAGCAACTTCAGCACAGAAGTCTGTCATCTTCTCAGCTGGGGGTTGCAGAGTTACTTCAGTTGCAGACTGCGTAAACACTGTCTTTGAGAGCCTTCACAGACTCTACAGGCAACACTCTCTCACTTTGTTTTGCTTTCTGCTGATGATGGAGGAAGAGGTTAAGGAAAAGGAAAGGAAGTGTCTCCACCAGTCTCTTGCCTCCATCGCTCTATCTGTCAGTGGAGAGGACTGGTCCCTCCCCTGATTAATTAGCTGTCTTATCTGACAGGACATGTTTGATCTGATGAAAACCTCTGGGAAAAAGCCAGCGCCCGAGACCACAGCTTTTTTCTCCTTTACCCAGGAAACTCAATTACCTAACTAAACTCCACCTCCTTATTCTACAAGTGTGTCACATTTGGGTGCTTTGGAGCATGTGAGAGAAAAAGCTCGCAAGAGTTTGTATAACACGGGATTTGGCAGTGAATGGAGCTTAATTAAATCTGTCTGTAAAAATCTACTGTACACGTGTCACTCTCTTGCTAAGTCCCTTCAGTGTGTGCACCCTTGCAGCTGCGCCTTCCTTTGACTTTCATTGGTTACGTGAGCTGATGTTTTTCAGGATTATGTCAAATAGGCTTCGTATTCCGATGCAGAAAGGAGGTCCGGATCAAAGAGTTAACTGACTGACTCACTCATTGAGCTAAGCCAATGATAAGACAGTTTGTGCGCGCACACTTGAATGAAAGCACTTTCTCCTATAAGCACGAGACAGCGCACGCGGTGAAAGAGTGAGGACAGAATGTGAAGCGGTAATTTGTGTGCGTGGGCTAATAGTAGAGGGCTCCGTTTGCAGGGGGGGGGCGGGATTATCGCGGGGGAGGCCTCGTCTACGCACGGCCGCCTCGCTAAGTTTTCTCTTTGATGACGTTCCGCATCACAAAGCCCTAAATACCCAGATGAGAAGGTTATGGAGAGGAGTGGAAACTGGAGTATTTTGACGGGAGGTGAGATGGGCTGGCCCATTCCTCAAGGAGATTTAATTTCCTTTAATGTCAGCCTTTGCACACGCTCCGCTGTCACGCTATGAATGAAACGGTAATTGAGGTGTGTGTGCGCTGGCGTGCACCTGTGTGTAGCCCATCTAGGAGTAATTATGTGTGTTTGTTCCATTTAATGCAGACTATATTACTGTACACTCGTGTATGCGTTTATGTATCTTTCGGCTCTGTGTGTGTTTCAAGTCGTGTAAGCGAGCCTCCTTCTTCTGCGTGTCGATGGTTGAATGTCTCTCTCGCCATTGACCAGCATTGTGGAAGGTTAATGGAAAGGCTCCAGGCTGCACTGGGGCTTTGATGAGCATAATTCCTTCACCTTGCCACCAGGAGGACAGGAGGAATCCAACTGTGCGTGTGACAGAAAGGGAGAATGGCGGGTCGGGGGGGGGAATGCGGTGGGGGGTGCGACATGTCATTTCCTGCTGACGGATGGGCCCCTCGCTAGAGCTGACAGCCCTGTAGCAGTTATTTCATTTCGACACCCTGCTCTGTTTACCTCACTGTAATTTCTGAGAACATTACCATTCTACGTGGAAGGGAGAGTATTAGACAGGAAGAGAAAAGAAGGCGAGGATCTGGGTTAAACAGAAAATAGGAGTTGCAGATCACGTGCAAAAGGTTAAGGAATGAAAGGGTACGGAGAGCCGATGAGAAAGAGAGATGGAGGCAGCTGACATGACAGGCAGATAAGGCACATTAAAGGAAGCCCTTGTTGCCTTTTGACAACGCTGGAGGGAGAAGAAACGTCGGGCGTTAGAAGTCTCTCATTCTGCCTATAGGGCTCTCAGGGCTGTATCCATTTAACTGTTAAAAGTTAGAAAGATAGATATGTGACTTGACTCGGGGCACCGCATCCAAATCCATGTTGAGACTCGGAGTCGCCCTCAGTCTCTTTCCAACAATCCTTTCTCTCCCTGATTTACCTTGTACCCACATCTTTTCATTCCTTTTTCCTCTAAATCACTTTACTAACCTTCCTCCTTTTCTCTTTCAGTAATGAGAGTTTCCTAACTTTGTACACCAAGCGTTGTCCGTCCTTGCTTCCATGGCGTCTCTCCTGTCGTCCTCTATCCATTCTTCTTGCTCAAGAGCAAAGAGCTCTATGTATAATTGGTACTATAGGGCTTTTTGGATGCTCCTCTGAGCTCGGATACACACTCTACAAGCGTATGTGTGCTTGGGTATACGTGTGTATAAGGTTGTCAATCCTTGCTACAACAAACACACAATACACTTCCCTCAGGTATGCCACTCTGGCTTGTTGTGTGACTAACCAGCAGCCTGAAGGAGCACAATTAAAGCCACAGACAATGGTTTATGTGTTGACTGGTTGGAGAAAACTGCAAGGAAGCAATAGTTGTTGTGTTTCTGCTGTTGTGAGGATGTGCGGCTGACAAGTTTGCAGATGCCAGAGGGAGTGTTCCTGTTCTCTTGTATATAGGTTGAGGCTCTGTACTCAGATCCTGCTGTGGGAGCCTGAGTCTGCAGAATGCATTCAAAAGACAAGCTGGCCAACCAAGAAGAAGGAAGGAGCAGAATGGGGAGTTAGAGAGAGAAGAAGCCTATGAGCACATCAACTCACTTCAAAAGATTTGACTTTAATTTGCGAAGAGCTGGAGAATTCAGAGACAAAACAGTAGCTACACTACAAAGGACCTATCATTCTGTCAGCTGGCTAGTCAGCTGGTCAGACAACAGCAGGCAAAGTCAGCTGGGCAGCTTGCTGCACTTTGATGAGTGCTTCCCAACATTGCCTGTTTCTACTCTCAAGTGGATGGTTTGGATCATTTTACTTCATTTTGTACAGGCTATTGTCAAACGCTTCCTCGATACTCTGTAGTGATTCTGTCTATTATGAAGACCCTCTGTGACACCGGACTTCAAACCCGGTCCACATCCAAGACTTTATATCCCTATCGCAGTCTTTCACTGCTTCTGCAGTCATTTAAAGAGCACGTAGCTGTTAGCAGATCCAGGCTGCAAGTGTACAAAAGGTTTCATGGTCAGCCTCTGATGTGAGAATTAGATTTTACTTGTTTATTTTTGCCAGTCAAACAAATAGCAGCTACTTATTTTTTCAGCGCCGCAAAAAACGTCAGATTCAAAGTTTGGCCTCTACAACGGCTACATGTATTCATCAAAGTCCGATTTCATAGACAGATGGCGAAACTTTGCAGGCAGGAAGTGTTTCGCTCGATCTGATACGCATCTTTACAAACAAGCGGACATATGCAAACACACCTTACATTTCAAAATATGCATAAATGCCTCCACCGTAGACAGGCTTAATCACAGAACAGCATGTTACAATGCCAAAAAAAAAGAGATAACAAGAGCGCAAGCTGGTAATGCGTGAGGTCCTTCGGCTGCTCATTGAAGGACTGATGAAATCCATATTTCTGATTCAAACCTTCTGTTAGAAACAAAGAGCTGTGAAGGGCTATGAGGCAAAGGATTTGTGCCATCACTCAGGGCAGCCTATGCAATCCAATTACCACATTATGTGTGAACAAACAGCCCGAAACACCTGTCACTTAAACATGGCTTTAATAGTTCTGCAGTAAATGGGCACTAGCAGAGGTTTAAGCTAAAGTCTGCAATCATACTATGTAGGCATATAGTTGCCAGTTCTTGAGCAGCCGTATTAAAACTACTTTATTATTTCTCTTATAGATAACATCTTTCTGCTAATTCATAACTGAATCGGCTTAGTGGACAGCATTGCTGTAATCACTTTGGCATGTGCACCTGTAGGCTTGATTGTGATTAAGAAAGCAGCAAAAACAAAACAAAACAACAAAACAACACCAATCTCCTCGCTTAACACTGCATATAATGACGGCTACACCCACGCACGCACCGAGTCCTTACTTTCTTTTCTTTTTTTATTATAGGTCTCAATGTGTTTGTGTTTTTGTTGTTGTTTTGAAATACATCCAAACATACTTGTTATCAGCAGTGAAAGAAAATATTAAATAAAACAAAAAAATAAAGATTAAGAAGACAGCACATATGATTGTGGTTTAAAACATTAATTATTAGCTTATTTCTAAAACTTGAGTGCAGGGAAATGAGAATCAGAGAAGAATTAATTCAGACTCCTGTATGCAGCTATATCCAAGAATAAGTGAGCAGATGTAATAATTAGTAGAACATCAGTAACTCATTAGTAACACCATCATCTGCATTTCATTGCACATAAGATGATGTTGTTTGTAATCTAGAGATACATCAACTCTTTTTAGTGTTTTGGACGCATTTCAGTGTGAGTGGGAGTATCCCATTAAAGCTTTGTCTACAGCAGAAGGAGCAGGAATATGGCACCGCAAATCATGTGACAGGTGGTAAAAACGAAAAAAATTACTGACTCAATCTTTTTCTTCCGGATACTCAATGCTCTATCTCTGCATAAACTTTCTTTGGATTTGCTACAAGTAAGGTCACTTTTGCATTTTAAATTCTTTATACCTCACTCCATTAAACCCATTGGATTCACTTCAAATGTAGGCAAACAGACAATACTGTACAAAAGTCCTAAGCCACCACACATTTCTTTCACATTTCCTGTACTAAAACCATTGGATTTTTCTTTATCATGGCCTCAACTCTCATAGGGAAGCTTTCTTAAAAAGTAATCTTCAGGAATATTTATCCAGGCTTTTTGAAGGACATTCGAATCTCCTCTTTGGATGCTGGTTGCCTTTTGTTCTGTTCTCTGTCAAGAAGATCCCACACCGCTTCAGAAATGTTGAGGTCTGGGCCATGACTGATATTATTCTGCTGTGTGTTTTTCTATCCAGGTATGCTTTTATTGCATTGTATTTGGGATCATTGTCAGGCTGAAAAATTAAGCCAATCAGATACTTTTCCAGACTTCTTAATTCTGTAATTGCATCAGTTTTGACTAGATCCCGAACACGAGAGGCTGAAAAGCAGTCCCAAATCACGACAGAGCCTCCACCGTGTTTTACAGACAGCTATATAACCTTACTATTTCTCCTTTTTCATGACCTCCATTAAAGAAAAATGTTTAATTGTGGATTTGTCATTGTTCATCACTCCATAAGACCTGTTGTTTTTGGTTCGGTTTTTGTGTAATTTGGCATACTTCAGCCTTTTCTCCCCATTTCTTTTCTTTAAAAATGACTTCTTGACAGTCGTCTTTCCACTGAGACCGTTTCAGTTTCTAGTTTATCATTTTATGTCTGTCAAACTGTGTTATCTTTGGCATTTTTTGTAACAAAATGGGAACAAATTGTTACAAGCAGCCTGTTGCAAAAACACATAAAATGCCTAAAGATACAATTTAAAATGTGATTTTATCAAGTTTGCTGTTAAGTTTAGACACAACACTGGTTCATTCCTTAAATTAGATGCCTTTTTTATGCTAGACTGAGAAGCAAACTATAAGGAAATGAGGGCTGGCTCAACACTACTGCACAGTACTGCATAACTAGTGGGGTTAGGAACCCTAACCCCACTGGCCAGAGGGTCCTAAATACCAAACTGGTGGCCTTTTCTGACTGTGGTGGCAACTGAACAACAGAATTTTGAAATGTGAAAAAAAAATATATATTTAAGTTGTCAGTACATCTAAAAAAAAAAAAAAAAAACATCAAATGGTAGCGCTCTCACTACAATGCTTGGTACATGTGTAGAATATATCTCCAAGTGCTGCATATGTTGGATCAAAGATATTTTATCTTTACATCCCAAAAGATTATTTCCTTCTCCTTCTTCTTCACTGTTGACTTTCTGCTTCTCTAAGCTGTAATCATGCTCACTGTAAGCTACCAGCCTGATCAATTACTTTCTTTGCTCGCATAAGGATACACATGATTGATCAGTCTTAGTAGCTGCAACAGGATTATCCACTCACTAACAGATTGTGGCTAAGAAAATGCCCATTAATTAACCTCTCAATATCATTGTCACAGCAAAAAGTAATTTGAAGTTTGGAGCAGGGCACAAAGTTGTTGTTTTTTTAAGATGATGTATTTTACTAGATGAATATGATTAAAAAAAAAGAGCAGAATATGAAGCTCAGGGGCAAAAGATTAGAGGTTCACCTTGCTCATGCGGTGTTCCATTTGGCTGGAATACAATGTTACCTGATTAAATAAAAATCTTACAAATTACCATACGTTGCTGCAGAGCACACCTTAATACATCACATTATTCAGCCACAGAATTTTTCCCATGAGTGCAATCCAAGCCAATGACAACTAAGTGTGTCCTAGTACCCAGAGGCACTGAGGTGTTTAGTTTGGTTTTAAGACCTACACTCATTCACTCACATAATTACACACAATGCTCCTGCACAGCGCTGCATCTCATAAGCGCAAAGTCACACACACACACACACACACACACGCGTACGCATGAGCCTACACGGGATTTTTAGACACAAGCACACAAACACACACACTGTCAATCTTTGTCCCATTACTGCTTATGGAAAATGGCTTTCCAGCTACTCTGCATTATTCTGAGATGATAGATGCTGCGTAAGGGAACAAAAGTGGGTGATACATTATTGAGCCTTTGAGAATGCTAACACAGTGTGGTGGGACTTTGTTTTACTCATTTTCTCAACCCGATCTGCTCTCTGCTGGCGTAGCTGGTAAAATATTCATCCAACATAAGGCACAGCGAGCGCTGTGGCACAAAAGGGACTTTTGGTATATCCTTCTATGTGCTATTTACTGCACCAATGCAAACAAGTGCAAACATTAAAGGTCAAATTCACTTGCTACCATAACATACAAAATAAATCCAAATTACTGAGAAGTTAAAGTGCAGTGTTGTACTTTCTGTATGTTTCCTGATGTCAACTAATCCCATGAAAACATCCAAAACCAACAGTCCGTTAGTCTTTATACCCTACTTTCCAAACACCCTTGTATTGTCAAATCTATTTCTGCTTACAAAATGGAGAGTGTCACTATAAACAGCAGCATCTTTTTAACCCTAAACTGTGTATGACAGTAAAATAGTAAGGTTCAGTGATTTTTTAATAATAGTTGTGGACAAAAATATTTCAGTCATCACTGAACCTTCTGATGATGCATATATTTCTTAAGTATACATATTTTACAACAGATGCATGGTGTTGCGGCTGCAGTGATGCGGACGTTTTACCGGTCCATCATGGTGAAGAGAGAGCTGCATCTAAAAGCAAAGCTCTCAGTTTACCGGTCGATCTACGTCCCTACCCTCACCTATGGTCATGAGCTGTGGGTAGGGACTGAAAGAATGAGATCGCGAATATAAGCGGCAGAAATGGGCTTCCCCCGAAGGGTGGCTGGCCTCTCCCTTAGGGTGATAGGGTGAAAAGTTCAGCTATCTGGGAGGGGATCAGAGTAGAGCTGCTGCTCCTCCACATTGAAAGGAGACAGTTGAGGTGGTTTGGGTATTTGATAAGGATGCATCCTGGGCGTCTCCTAAGTGAGGTGTTCTGGGCATGTCCCAATGGGAGGAGGCCCCAGGGCAGACCCAGGACACACTGGAGAGATTATATCTCTCTGCTGGCCTGGGAACGCCTTGGTGTTCCCTTGGATAAGCTGGACAAATATTTGTCATTTTCGTTGATTTAACTAAACAAACTGGAACAAATGCTCTGTTTTTGCAACAGGCAGCTAGTAAGTGCCTGCAATATAAAATTGGTTCTTTGCAAAGACAGCTCTGCTGGACCCCTTGAGTTAGGCGCCTTTTTACGCTTGAATGATTCATATTTCAATGTTAGGTACTATGAGTGGACTGAAAATCAGTTAAAATATATAAGAAAAACTTTAAAATGCCTTCAAAAATCCTGGAGAATTAATATTATTATTATTATTATTATTATTAAAAAAAAAGGAATCACCAGTTTTATTCTTTAATATTTCCAAGCATCCAGTCCAGTAAGTCTCATAGTACATCGAGTATGATTTCCCAGGAAACAACTTGACATTCAGTGACAGCCTTTCAATGAAGATGCTGCGTCATGGTTGAAAAAATAAATAAATAAATTTTTAAAAATGACTGCTGTGCTGATATCCAGGACGTTACCTGGCCGTCTGCTGGATGTCCTTCATTAGCGTCTGCTGGATGTCCTTCCTGCTCTACCCAATAAGGACAAGCTTGTTTACAAGACTTTTTGTATATGATCCTTTGTCAATTAGAAGAAAACAAATGCCTAACAAATAGGATTGTACACATAACCTTGTCAATGCTCACATTGATTCTCATCCTCTTTCAGTCAGCTGGCCTTCACAGTATGAGACACACTTCCTTTGATAAGAGGCAGGGGGATGATTGTTTGGCACTGGGGCAACACAGACGCCTGCACAAATATGTAGTTAAAAAATAAAAGTGCATATCGTATGACTGCATGATCAGAACTATTTCACACTCAAACTGCCATCCAAAAGGACAGCACTGCACTCACTTGCATTCTTCTTAGCAATAATATTAGTAACATTTATTGGTTTGTAAAAACAAAGCCTACAAAGGGTCGTCTGCCTCATAACCACATTACAGTTTCGGTGTCTGCCCATAACAACGCGGCGACACTGTCTCAACAAAAGCTTGAAGGGTTTTATCTGCTTTGCAGATGCGTGGTCGAGAGATCAAACCTTTACTTTGCAAAACAGACATAACACCACTAAATTACGTCTGCCATCAATGTCATGGCTCATACATTTTGATGCTGGGTTAATGTGAATTTAAATGGGTCGATATGCGCTTCACCCGCTTAATCACGACCCCCTGATTTGATTTTGTATCTCCCTCGGTGAGCTAATATTCCAGAGATTAAAATTTCATGTGGAGCTCATATCAAAAATCCATTATTAACATGGAAGACGGGCACATTGGGCCTTACCCTCCGCCAAAAGGAGACAAAACTCATGCACACATAAGTGAGCAGGCACACATACATGCAAAGTTACTTTTTTTTTTGCTCTGTTCCCTCAAGACTTCATGACAAATTCGCCCCTTCTTTGTAGAAATATTGAGGATTTTCCCTATAAGCTGCGGTTATGTCCTCGGTCGTGCTCCCTCAGCAACATTCACAAATGCCTTTCCGGTTTCGTAATATATTTTCATCACCGTAACCTTCGTATTTTTCCATTACGGTGTTTGCAACAACAGCTCATTGTGTTGTGGCCATGGTAAATGCATTTTTCCGTCTTATGCATCATTCATGATATCATTTCTGAGATTGAATTCCTCCTGGCTGACATCATGTGGAGGCAGCGAGCGGTGCTGAAGGTTTTTGGTTTTTCAGTAGAATGAGGAAAAGGTGTAAGAGAGTGTGTATGTGTGGAGGTGTGTGGCAAAAGAAAAAAACTGTAAGCTGTTTGATTTTCTCTACATGCGCGAGGTCGTCTGTTCGCACAAGCGGTGCATCTTTTCACGTTATTCTCTCTTCAGTCTCATTTGTCTATTATCATCACTAACTTTTGCAAATGTTTAACCTTTTGAATTAATTCACAGTTTCCTTTCAATCTCTTGATGATTTAGTCAGGGCTGGGATGAAACAGAAAAGCTGCTTGAAAAGAAAATTCTTCTATCTTTTGTTTGGGTGCAGTGATTTCATTAAGAGGCAACGGGGACAAGCATTTAACCGCTGTTGGCTTCCTACTTGTGAATACAGGTCGATTATTTTTGGCAATTAGCCACCTCACACTCAGCAATCCCATTCATTTAAGCCCAAGTGTTTTCACTATCAAATGTGAAAAAGAATCGTTCTGATTCTGGAGTGAATTTAAAATGTTTGAATAATTAAAAAATAATAACATCAACAAATAATTTGAAAGACCGTTTATTTTGTTTCTTGGGACTGTAAAAATCCAGATTTATTATGGTCAGTGAGGCTGGACAGCCACAAACTTGGAAAAGCTCTCGCTATTGCCAAATGTGATCCAGATGAGTGCTTCCAAAACAGGGGTTTGTGTACCACAAAGGGAAGTTCTGCAGAGAAGTATGAACAAGAACAGCACAGCTTATGTGAAAAAATAGGAATTTGGGAATAATTTGGGGAATAAGTCAATATGTCCATACAAATTTGCATTCAGGTGAAAAATGACCAAATCCACATAGATGTGAGTCTGATCTCACACTCATCTATGTTCACAAAAGCTGAAGCAATGAACAAAAGATAATCAAAAAGTTAACAATGACAACTAAATGTAGCAGATAAATGTCTGGAAATAATCTGCTTTTGCCATTAAATTAACCAAATGTACTGGAAAAAAGGAGAAAGAAATCGAGCATAAGCATTGACAGTGTAATTATACCCAACTTTCATGTATGTCACAGATCCACCCCAGGGGCTTTTCCGCAATGAAACATTTTTTAATAACTCCACAAAGACATTGCTTCTGTGGATGACCACAGTGAGCAAATACTGTCCTGGGCTGTTAAACCATACCTCCGGGTTCCCAAGATCACAGCAAAACTGCACGCTGACCTTTGCACTTAAACACTTTTAATAATCCCATGTGTCTCCAACACACCACACCCTCCTCCCCTCTCTCATTCGACACACGCTGCTCTCGTGGTGTGTGTTCCTCAAAGAGCTGCCCATGATGGGGTTTACCGCATCATAAAATGGTCATATATGTTGCCTCCACGGTACATGGGTGAAATGAGCCGTGGTAGTGGATCTTAAGCGACTTCAACAGGCTGCACATGTCTGTGTGAGCAATGTGTTCGCCAGACTAGCTCTGTTAGAGGGTCAAAATTTACAGACTGTGAGGAATGTACGGTCACACGAATGCGCTCCAGCACGTATCGATGACTTGCTCTTCAGCTCGCAAGCACAAAGCACTTGCGCAGAAGTGCACGCGGCTCTTTTTCGCTCTCGTTTAAAAAAAGCGGCACATGCAATATGTTGACAAGGCAGATTCAGTGTTAAGATGACAGCTAGGATGTGTGAGCCTTTCAGGAGAGTGGTATAGCATCATCAGAAAGCAGGAGAGTGACAATCTCTATGTTTCCCTCCACACTCCATCACCTGCTCTCCAAATGGAGGCACAATGCAATTTTCACTTATGAATCTACTGCAAAGCAAATAGCATACGCTGTTTGCCTACTCCACAAACACACCCTGAATTACTACCCTGGGTCATGGACTCATTTGTTATTCCTTAATGTGCCACTACTCACTGGGGAACACTAAGGCTGCTATGTGAAACTACACGGCGATGTGAGCATCATATGTCTAACTGTAGCAGAAATACTTTGCCTTAGCTCTGTCACATCTGTACGAAGAAATGAAAACACAGTGGAGGCGAGAGCCACAGAAATATTGAAATATATATTAAAGAATTATTTCTCAATGGAAAACAGCAACAACAAAAGTAATAAAAAAGCAATAATGGAAGTGTTGTGCGAAGAAAGCCACTCAGAACAAATCAACATTTATGTGACATCAGTCAGGTTCAGTCATGGAGCTGATGCAATGATTTTCAATTACAAAACACTGATCTGGAGTTTTACTTACATTTCAGACCCACAACCCAGGGTCTTGAAAGCTGCTATGATTTGCTCATTAATTCCTGTTTTAATACCCTTTTTTTGTCCAAGTCAGTGACTTTTCAACATGTTATTTGAGACATATTAACAGAGGTGAAAACTAGTCTTAATTTGTATATAATTATATCTAGAAATACATTTTTTGTCTCTCTGGTCAAACCTTATTAATCAATTTTGAAATAACTATGGCGGCGGTTGAAAACTACTCTAAAATCTCGTAGCTTTACCAAAGACTGGAAGCTGTTGTAGATGCAAAGACGGCACCAATTCCACATGAATGCCTATGGATTCAGAATGAAATGTCCTAAAAGCTCCTGTAGGTGTTGATTAGTTGGCCCAAAACATTTATCCATATACAATCTAAAGGCCAGTTGTAAGAAAGTTGTGAATAAATACCATTTACTTGTTTATTTTCAACCATCTGTCATGCAAAATTACTCTACTAGTGGCTCTGATGACATATAGGGAAAACGAGTCAGAAAGATCTTTGAAGTTCGTGATTGGATGTATAGGGGAGAAAAAAAGGGAGGGCTTAACACGATGCTCAGGAATAAGATAATTGTGTAATTCAATATTATGTACATACTTTTCATTCATTAATGGCTATTTTTTCATGAATTGATAAAATAATATAAAACTGACATGTTCCAGGCTTTAAAAAAACACTGCTGCACAAAAAAAAAAAAGGGAAAAAAATGTTTTTATTTTCCTCTGTTGACCCATCAAAAACAGTATAGCTAGTTTCCAAACCCAATCCTTGGTGTGTATTTCAGTCAGAGCATCATTAGCAGTGGATGACCTATATAGAAGGGACCGCTGCTTGTTACAGTCTAATTATCACCCTAAATGCCCCGGAAGAAGGGTGGTACAGCGGGAGATAATGTGTTTGTTATGGACACTAATGATACAGTGGAAGCAAACTAACGACCCACCCTGGGTGTCCCACTGAGTTCAATGGCTTTATCATTCCTTTTCTATGAAAAACTTGGAAAAGTCTTTTCTTAACAGCTTCCTTTTTCCTGGAGATGGACAGAGGAACACGCTGAGGGCAGGAAGTATGAGGGGAAACTACCGGCTGGTGAAACTATGACGTGAGGAGGTATAATAAGTTCTGCAAAAATAAAATAAAAATAAGTGTTAACACTAAAGTGCAGTGGTAACACAACACTGTGTGACAAATTCTGAAGTCATGCATGAAATTTGTGACTTTAGCCAACTTAAAGTTGGTAAGCCAATTGAGTATTTAATATGAAAACACACTAAATTAACAAATGCAAAGGCACAGAAAAATAACAAGAAGAGACTCTTAAGACTCTGTACATGTACATGGACACAGATGACATGGTCACAGATAAAAATGGAAGAAGATTTGCTCCTAGTTATTCCAAAGAGGGAGTGTTTGTTTTGTAAGCCAGCAGTATGAAAACGTCTAGACAGATGTCATGAGTCTTGGCAGGAGAGACAGGAACATCGGTGTCCGCAAAACAGCATGATGGAGGGAGAGAGCTCAAGAATGGAGAAACAGAGGACGGGAAGCGGCAAGGAGGAGCATCCTGTAAGGAGGAAGAGGTCCTCACGAGTTTAGACTTACTGACTGACTTTATATAAACATCAGGCATCTGATGTCAACAGCTTCATGTCTCCAGAAAATTAAGTGTCACACGTCTCCCTGCAGGTCTGAGCATTTCCATAAACACTCCATCTTTTATCAGCGCCATTCTAGACGACATAATTGTGGTCAGTGCCATTATCACCACAGCCGTCACGATCGAGAGCCTTGGTCTGAAGCGCGCGAGACCAAAATAAAAACAAACAGCAAGCCGTAAGAAGGCAACGCTAAGGCCCATTGCACATGACTACACAATGAACACGTCAAGATTAAGCAGAAAATACCAGCCTTCTTTAGAAACCCTTCCACAAACCATCTTGGCTCATCAGTCTGTTATCTCGGCAATCCTTAATGAGCTCTTAATTTAACAGCATCTGCATCATAACATGGCCCGCTGTTTGATGTCACAGCTGTCAAATGAAACTTTCATCTTCGCATAATGACAGGCAAAAGCATATAGTATATGTTTGCACTTGTTTATATGCATATGAAGATGGGTTTTTTTAACACTTCATTTGTGTCAAATAAAAGAAAATGCAAATC